>NW_027435944.1:300000-476649 GCF_964199755.1 Larus michahellis
GCTGTGGCCAGAGCCGCGGCCCTACCGGAAAATGCTTCGCAGGCTGGCGCAGCGGCGCCAGGTGGGCGCCGGTGGCGCCGAGGCTGACGGCCGCTGCAAAGCCCGCAGCCCCACGGGCTGTGGGGCCATGCGAGCGGCTGCCAAAGAGCTTTCCAACGAGGCACGGCTTTCCCTCCTGGCTCTTCGGGCGTGGGAGCTGTGGCCAGAGCCGCGGCCCTACCGGAAAATGCTTCGCAGGCTGGCTCGGCGGCGCCAGGTGGGTGCCGGTGGCGCCGAGGCTGACGGCCGCCGCAAAGCCCGCAGCCCCACGGGCTGTGGGGCCACGCGAGCGGCTGCCAAAGAGCTTTCCAACGAGGCACGGCTTTCCCTCCTGGCTCTTCGGGCGTGGGAGCTGTGGCCAGAGACGCAGCCCTACCGGAAAATGCTTCGCAGGCTGGCGCGGCGGCGCCAGGTGGGCGCCGGTGGCGCCGAGGCTGACGGCCGCCGCAAAGCCCGCAGCCCCACGGGCTGTGGGGCCATGCGAGCGGCTGCCAAAGAGCTTTCCAACGAGGCACGTCTTTCCCTCCTGGCTCTTCGGGCGTCAGAGCTGTGGCCAGAGCCGCGGTCCTACCGGAAAATGCTTCGCAGGCTGGCTCGGCGGCACCACGTGGGCGCCGGTGGCGCCGAGGCTGACGGCCGCCGCAAAGCCCGCAGCCCCACGGGCTGTGGGGCCACGCGAGCGGCTGCCAAAGAGCTTTCCAACGAGGCACGGCTTTCCCTCCTGGCTCTTCGGGCGTGGGAGCTGTGGCCAGAACTGCGGCCCTACCGGAAAATGCTTCGCAGGCTGGCTCGGTGGCGCTAGGTGGGCGCCGGTGGCGCCGAGGCTGATGGCCGCCGCAAAGCCCGCAGCCCCACGGGCTGTGGGGCCACGCGAGCAGCTGCCATAGAGCTTTCCAACGAGGCACGGCTTTCCCTCCTGGCTCTTCGGGCGTGGGAGCTGTGGCCAGAGCCACGGCCCTACCGGAAAATGCTTCGCAGGCTGGCTCGGCGGCGCCAGGTGGGCGCCGGTGGCACCGAGGCTGACGGCCGCCGGAAAGCCCGCAGCCCCACGGGCTGTGAGGCCACGCGAGCGGCTGCCAAAGAGCTTTCCAACGAGGCACGGCTTTCCCTCCTGGCTCTTCGGGCGTGGGAGCTGTGGCCAGAGCCGCGGCCCTACCGGAAAATGCTTCGCAGGCTGGCTCGGCGGCACCACGTGGGCGCCAGTGGCGTCGAGGCTGACGGCCGCCGCAAAGCCCGCAGCCCCACGGGCTGTGGGGCCACGCAAGCGGCTGCCAAAGAGCTTTCCCACGAGGCACGGCTTTCCCTCCTGGCTCTTCGGGCGTGGGAGCTGTGGCCAGAGCCGCGGCCCTACCGGAAAATGCTTCGCAGGCTGGCTCGGCGGCGCCAGGTGGGCGCCGGTGGCGCCAAGGCTGACGGCCGCCGCAAAGCCCGCAGCCCCACGGGCTGTGGGGCCACAAGAGTGGCTGCCAAAGAGCTTTCCAACGAGGCACGGCTTTCCCTCCTGGCTCTTCGGGCGTGGGAGCTGTGGCCAGAGCCGCGGCCCTACCGGAAAATGCTTCGCAGGCTGGCTCGGCGGCACCAGGTGGGCACCGGTGGCGCCAAGGCTGACGGCCGCCGCAAAGCCCGCAGCCCCACGGGCTGTGGGGCCACGCGAGTGGCTGCCAAAGAGCTTTCCAAGGAGGCACGGCTTTCCCTCCTGGCTCTTCGGGCGTGGGAGCTGTGTCCAGAGCCGCGGCCCTACCGGAAAATGCTTCGCAGGCTGGCTCGGCGGCGCCAGGTGGGCGGCGGTGGCGCCGAGGCTGACGGCCGCCGCAAAGCCCGCAGCCCCACGGGCTGTGGGGCCACGCGAGCGGCTGCCAAAGAGCTTTCCAACGAGGCACGGCTTTCCCTCCTGGCTCTTCGGGCGTGGGAGCTGTCGCCAGAGCCGCGGCCGTACCGGAAAATGCTTCGCAGGCTGGCGCGGCGGCGCCAGGTGGGCGCCGGTGTCGCCGAGGCTGACGGCCGCCGCAAAGCCCGCAGCCCCACGGGCTGTGGGGCCACGCGAGCGGCTGCCAAAGAGCTTTCCAACGAGGCACGGCTTTCCCTCCTGGCTCTTCGGGCGTGGGAGCTGTGGCCAGAGCCGCGGCCCTACCGGAAAATGCTTCGCAGGCTGGCTCGGCGGCGCCAGGTGGGCGTCGGTGGCGCCGAGGCTGACGGCCGCCGCAAAGCCCGCAGCCCCACGGGCTGTGGGGCCACGCGAGCGGCTGCCAAAGAGCTTTCCAACGAGGCACGGCTTTCCCTCCTGGCTCTTCGGGCGTGGGAGCTGTGGCCAGAGCCGCGGGCCTACCGGAAAATGCTTCGCAGGCTGGCTCGGTGGCACCAGGTGGGCGCTGGTGGCGCCGAGGCTGACGGCCGCCGCAAAGCCCGCAGCCCCACGGGCTGTACGGCCACGCAAGCGGCTGCCAAAGAGCTTTCCAACGAGGCACGGCTTTCCCTCCTGGCTCTTCGGGCGTGGGAGCTGTGGCCAGAGCCGCGGCCCTACCGGAAAATGCTTCGCAGGCTGGCGCGGCGGCGCCAGGTGGGCGCCGGTGGCGCCGAGGCTGACGGCCGCCGCAAAGCCCGCAGCCCCACGGGCTGTGGGGCTACGCGAGCAGCTGCCAAAGAGCTTTCCAACGAGGCACGGCTTTCCCTCCTGGCTCTTTGGGCGTGGGAGCTGTGGCCAGAGACGCGGCCCTACCGGAAAATGCTTCGCAGGCTGGCTCGGCGGTGCCAGGTGGGCGCCGGTGGCGCCGAGGCTGACGGCCGCCGGAAAGCCCGCAGCCCCACGGGCTGTGGGGCCACGCGAGCGGCTGCCAAAGAGCTTTCCAATGAGGCACGGCTTTCCCTGCTGGCTCTTCGGGCGTGGGAGCTGTGGCCAGAGCCGCGGCCCTACCGGAAAATACTTCGCCGACTGGCTCGGCGGCGCCAGGTGGGCGCCGGTGGCGCCGAGGCTGACGGCCGCCGCAAAGCCCGCAGCCCCACGGGCTGTGGGGCCACGCGAGCGGCTGCCAAAGACCTTTCCAACGAGGCACGGCTTTCCCTCCTGGCTCTTCGGGCGTGGGAGCTGTGGCCAGAGCCGCGGCCCTACCGGAAAATGCTTCACAGGCTGGATCGGCGGCGCCAGGTGGGCGCCGGTGGCACCGAGGCTGACGGCCGCCGCAAAGCCCGCAGCCCCACGGGCTGTGGGGCCACGCGAGCGGCTGCCAAAGAGCTTTCCAACGAGGCACGGCTTTCCCTCCTGGCTCTTCGGGCGTGGGAGCTGTGGCCAGAGCCGCGGCCCTACCGGAAAATGCTTCGCAGGCTGGCTCAGAGGCGCCAGGTGGGGGCCGGTGGCGCCGAGGCTGACGGCCGCCGCAAAGCCCGCAGCCCCACGGGCTGTGGGGCCACGCGAGCGGCTGCCAAAGAGCTTTCCAACGAGGCACGGCTTTCCCTCCTGGCTCTTCGGGCGTGGGAGCTGTGGCCAGAGCCGCGGCCCTACCGGAAAATGCTTCGCAGGCTGGCGCGGCAGCGCCAGGTGGGCGCCGGTGGCACCGAGGCTGACGGCCGCCGCAAAGCCCGCAGCCCCACGGGCTGTGGGGCCACGCGAGTGGCTGCCATAGAGCTTTCCAACGAGGCACGGCTTTCCCTCCTGGTTCTTCGGGCGTGGGAGCTGTGGCCAGAGCCGCGGCCCTACCGGAAAATGCTTCGCAGGCTGGCGCGGCGGCGCCAGGTGGGCGCCGGTGGCACCGAGGCTGACGGCCGCCGCAAAGCCCGCAGCCCCACGGGCTGTGGGGCCACGCGAGCGGCTGCCAAAGAGCTTTCCAACGAGGCACGGCTTTCCCTCCTGGCTCTTCGGGCGTGGGAGCTGTGGCCAGAGCCGCGGCCCTACCGGAAAATGCTTCGCAGGCTGGCTGGGCGGCGCCACGTGGGCGCCAGTGGCGCCGAGGCTGATGGCCGCCGCAAAGCCCGCAGCCCCACGGGCTGTGGGGCCACGCGAGCGGCTGCCAAAGAGCTTTCCAACGAGGCACGGCTTTCCCTCCTGGCTCTTCGGGCGTGGGAGCTGTGGCCAGAGCCGCGGCCCTACCCGAAAATGCTTCGCAGGCTGGCGCGGCGGCGCCACGTGGGCGCCGGTGGCGCCGAGGCTGACAGCCGCCGCAAAGCCCGCAGCCCCACGGGCTGTGGGGCCACGCAAGCGGCTGCCAAAGAGCTTTCCAACGAGGCACGGCTTTCCCTCCTGGCTCTTCGGGCGTGGGAGCTGTGGCCAGAGCCGCGGCCCTACCGGAAAATGCTTCGCAGGCTGGCGCGGCGGCGCCAGGTGGGCGCCGGTGGCGCCGAGGCTGACGGCCGCCGCAAAGCCCGCAGCCCCACGGGCTGTGGGGCCACGCGAGCGGCTGCCAAAGAGCTTTCCAACGAGGCACGGCTTTCCCTCCTGGCTCTTCGGGCGTGGGAGCTGTGGCCAGAGCCGCGGCCCTACCGGAAAATGCTTCGCAGGCTGGCTGGGCGGCGCCACGTGGGCGCCGGTGGCGCCGAGGCTGATGGCCGCCGCAAAGCCCGCAGCCCCACGGGCTGTGGGGCCACGCGAGCGGCTGCCAAAGAGCTTTCCAACGAGGCACGGCTTTCCCTCCTGGCTCTTCGGGCGTGGGAGCTGTGGCCAGAGCCGCGGCCCTACCGGAAAATGCTTCGCAGGCTGGCTGGGCGGCGCCATGCGGGCGCCGGTGGCGCCGAGGCTGACGGCCGCCGCAAAGCCCGCAGCCCCACGGGCTGTGGGGCCATGCGAGCGGCTGCCAAAGAGCTTTCCAACGAGGCACGGCTTTCCCTCCTGGCTCTTCGGGCGTGGGAGCTGTGGCCAGAGACGCAGCCCTACCGGAAAATGCTTCGCAGGCTGGCGCGGCGGCGCCATGCGGGCGCCGGTGGCGCCGAGGCTGACGGCCGCCGCAAAGCCCGCAGCCCCACGGGCTGTGGGGCCACGCGAGCGGCTGCCAAAGAGCTTTCCAACGAGGCACGGCTTTCCCTCCTGGCTCTTCGGGCGTGGGAGCTGTGGCCAGAGACGCAGCCCTACCGGAAAATGCTTCGCAGACTGGCTCGGAGGCGCCAGGTGGGCGCCGGTGGCGCCGAGGCTGACGGCCGCCGCAAAGCCCGCAGCCCCACGGGCTGTGGGGCCATGCGAGCGGCTGCCAAAGAGCTTTCCAACGAGGCACGGCTTTCCCTCCTGGCTCTTCGGGCGTGGGAGCTGTGGCCAGAGCCGCGGCCCTACCGGAAAATGCTTCGCAGGCTGGCTGGGCGGCGCCACGTGGGCGCCGGTGGCGCCGAGGCTGATGGCCGCCGCAAAGCCCGCAGCCCCACGGGCTGTGGGGCCACGCGAGCGGCTGCCAAAGAGCTTTCCAACGAGGCACGGCTTTCCCTCCTGGCTCTTCGGGCGTGGGAGCTGTGGCCAGAGCCGCGGCCCTACCGGAAAATGCTTCGCAGGCTGGCGCAGCGGCGCCAGGTGGGCGCCGGTGGCGCCGAGGCTGACGGCCGCTGCAAAGCCCGCAGCCCCACGGGCTGTGGGGCCATGCGAGCGGCTGCCAAAGAGCTTTCCAACGAGGCACGGCTTTCCCTCCTGGCTCTTCGGGCGTGGGAGCTGTGGCCAGAGCCGCGGCCCTACCGGAAAATGCTTCGCAGGCTGGCTCGGCGGCGCCAGGTGGGTGCCGGTGGCGCCGAGGCTGACGGCCGCCGCAAAGCCCGCAGCCCCACGGGCTGTGGGGCCACGCGAGCGGCTGCCAAAGAGCTTTCCAACGAGGCACGGCTTTCCCTCCTGGCTCTTCGGGCGTGGGAGCTGTGGCCAGAGACGCAGCCCTACCGGAAAATGCTTCGCAGGCTGGCGCGGCGGCGCCAGGTGGGCGCCGGTGGCGCCGAGGCTGACGGCCGCCGCAAAGCCCGCAGCCCCACGGGCTGTGGGGCCATGCGAGCGGCTGCCAAAGAGCTTTCCAACGAGGCACGTCTTTCCCTCCTGGCTCTTCGGGCGTCAGAGCTGTGGCCAGAGCCGCGGTCCTACCGGAAAATGCTTCGCAGGCTGGCTCGGCGGCACCACGTGGGCGCCGGTGGCGCCGAGGCTGACGGCCGCCGCAAAGCCCGCAGCCCCACGGGCTGTGGGGCCACGCGAGCGGCTGCCAAAGAGCTTTCCAACGAGGCACGGCTTTCCCTCCTGGCTCTTCGGGCGTGGGAGCTGTGGCCAGAACTGCGGCCCTACCGGAAAATGCTTCGCAGGCTGGCTCGGTGGCGCTAGGTGGGCGCCGGTGGCGCCGAGGCTGATGGCCGCCGCAAAGCCCGCAGCCCCACGGGCTGTGGGGCCACGCGAGCAGCTGCCATAGAGCTTTCCAACGAGGCACGGCTTTCCCTCCTGGCTCTTCGGGCGTGGGAGCTGTGGCCAGAGCCACGGCCCTACCGGAAAATGCTTCGCAGGCTGGCTCGGCGGCGCCAGGTGGGCGCCGGTGGCACCGAGGCTGACGGCCGCCGGAAAGCCCGCAGCCCCACGGGCTGTGAGGCCACGCGAGCGGCTGCCAAAGAGCTTTCCAACGAGGCACGGCTTTCCCTCCTGGCTCTTCGGGCGTGGGAGCTGTGGCCAGAGCCGCGGCCCTACCGGAAAATGCTTCGCAGGCTGGCTCGGCGGCACCACGTGGGCGCCAGTGGCGTCGAGGCTGACGGCCGCCGCAAAGCCCGCAGCCCCACGGGCTGTGGGGCCACGCAAGCGGCTGCCAAAGAGCTTTCCCACGAGGCACGGCTTTCCCTCCTGGCTCTTCGGGCGTGGGAGCTGTGGCCAGAGCCGCGGCCCTACCGGAAAATGCTTCGCAGGCTGGCTGGGCGGCGCCACGTCGGCGCCGGTGTCGCCGAGGCTGACGGCCGCCGCAAAGCCCGCAGCCCCACGGGCTGTGGGGCTACGCGAAAGGCTGCCAAAGAGCTTTCCAACGAGGCACGGCTTTCCCTCCTGGCTCTTCGGGCGTGGGAGCTGTGGCCAGAGCCGCGGCCCTACCGGAAAATGCTTCGCAGGCTGGCGCGGCGGCGCCAGGTGGGCGCCGGTGGCGCCGAGGCTGACGGCCGCCGCAAAGCCCACAGCCCCACGGGCTGTGGGGCCATGCGAGCGGCTGCCAAAGAGCTTTCCAACGAGGCACGGCTTTCCCTCCTGGCTCTTCGGGCGTGCGAGCTGTGGCCAGAGCCGCGGCCCTACCGGAAAATGCTTCGCAGGCTGGCTGGGCGGCGCCAGGTGGGCGCCGGTGGCACCGAGGCTGACGGCCGCCGCAAAGCCCACAGCCCCACGGGCTGTTGGGACACGCGAGCGGCTGCCAAAGAGCTTTCCAACGAGGCACGGCTTTCCCTCCTGGCTCTTCGGGCGTGGGAGCTGTGGCCAGAGACGCAGCCCTACCGGAAAATGCTTCGCAGGCTGGCTCGGAGGCGCCAGGTGGGCGCCGGTGGCGCCGAGGCTGACGGCCGCCGCAAAGCCCGCAGCCCCACGGGCTGTGGGGCCACGCGAGCGGCTGCCAAAGACCTTTCCAACGAGGCACGGCTTTCCCTCCTGGCTCTTCGGGCGTGGGAGCTGTGGCCAGAGCCGCGGCCCTACCGGAAAATGCTTCGCAGGCTGGCTCGGCGGCGCCAGGTGGGCGCTGGTATCGCCGAGGCTGATGGCCGCCGCAAAGCCCGCAGCCCCACGGGCTGTGGGGCCATGCGAGCGGCTGCCAAAGAGCTTTCCAACGAGGCACGGCTTTCCCTCCTGGCTCTTCGGGCGTGGGAGCTGTGGCCAGAGCCGCGGCCCTACCGGAAAATGCTTCGCAGGCTGGCTGGGCGGCGCCAGGTGGGCGCCGGTGGCACCGAGGCTGACGGCCGCCGCAAAGCCCACAGCCCCACGGGCTGTTGGGACACGCGAGCGGCTGCCAAAGAGCTTTCCAACGAGGCACGGCTTTCCCTCCTGGCTCTTCGGGCGTGGGAGCTGTGGCCAGAGACGCAGCCCTACCGGAAAATGCTTCGCAGGCTGGCTCGGAGGCGCCAGGTGGGCGCCGGTGGCGCCGAGGCTGACGGCCGCCGCAAAGCCCGCAGCCCCACGGGCTGTGGGGCCACGCGAGCGGCTGCCAAAGACCTTTCCAACGAGGCACGGCTTTCCCTCCTGGCTCTTCGGGCGTGGGAGCTGTGGCCAGAGCCGCGGCCCTACCGGAAAATGCTTCGCAGGCTGGCTCGGCGGCACCACGTGGGCGCTGGTATCGCCGAGGCTGATGGCCGCCGCAAAGCCCGCAGCCCCACGGGCTGTGGGGCCACGCGAGCGGCTGCCAAAGAGCTTTCCAACGAGGCACGGCTTTCCCTCCTGGCTCTTCGGGCGTGGGAGCTGTGGCCAGAGCCGCGGCCCTACCGGAAAATGCTTCGCAGGCTGGCGCGGCGGCGCCACGTGGGCGCCGGTGGCGCCGAGGCTGACGGCCGCCGCAAAGCCCGCAGCCCCACGGGCTGTGGGGCCATGCGAGTGGCTGCCAAAGAGCTTTCCAACGAGGCACGGCTTTCCCTCCTGGCTCTTCGGGCGTGGGAGCTGTGGCCAGAGACGCAGCCCTACCGGAAAATGCTTCGCAGGCTGGCTCGGAGGCACGAGGTGGGCGCCGGTGCGCCGAGGCTGACGGCCGCCGCAAAGCCCGCAGCCCCACGGGCTGTGGGGCCACGCGAGCGGCTGCCAAAGAGCTTTCCAACGAGGCACGGCTTTCCCTCCTGGCTCTTCGGGCGTGGGAGCTGTGGCCAGAGCCGCGGCCCTACCGGAAAATGCTTTGCAGGCTGGCTCGGCGGCGCCAGGTGGGCGCCGGTGGCACCGAGGCTGACGGCCGCCGGAAAGCCCGCAGCCCCACGGGCTGTGGGGCCACGCGAGCGGCTGCCAAAGAGCTTTCCAACGAGGCACGGCTTTCCCTCCTGGCTCTTCGGGCGTGGGAGCTGTGGCCAGAGCCGCGGCCCTACCGGAAAATGCTTCGCAGGCTGGCGCGGCGGCGCCAGGTGGGCGCCGGTGGCGCCGAGGCTGACGGCCGCCGCAAAGCCCGCAGCCCCACGGGCTGTGGGGCCACGCGAGCGGCTGCCAAAGAGCTTTCCAACGAGGCACGGCTTTCCCTCCTGGCTCTTCGGGCGTGGGAGCTGTGGCCAGAGCCGCGGCCCTACCGGAAAATGCTTCGCAGGCTGGCTCGGTGGCGCTATGTGGGCGCCGGTGGCGCCGAGGCTGACGGCCGCCGCAAAGCCCGCAGCCCCACGGGTTGTGGGGCCACGCGAGCAGCTGCCATAGAGCTTTCCAACGAGGCACGGCTTTCCCTCCTGGCTCTTTGGGCGTGGGAGCTGTGGCCAGAGCCGCGGCCGTACGGGAAAATGCTTCGCAGGCTGGCTCGGCGGCGCCAGGTTGGCGCAGGTGGCACCGAGGCTGACGGCCGCCGGAAAGCCCGCAGCCCCACGGGCTGTGAGGCCACGCGAGCGGCTGCCAAAGAGCTTTCCAACGAGGCACGGCTTTCCCTCCTGGCTCTTCGGGCGTGGGAGCTGTGGCCAGAGCCACGGCCCTACCGGAAAATGCTTCGCAGGCTGGCTCGGCGGCACCAGGTGGGCGCCGGTGGCACCGAGGCTGACGGCCGCCGGAAAGCCCGCAGCCCCACGGGCTGTGAGGCCACGCGAGCGGCTGCCAAAGAGCTTTCCAACGAGGCACGGCTTTCCCTCCTGGCTCTTCGGGCGTGGGAGCTGTGGCCAGAGCCGCGGCCCTACCGGAAAATGCTTCGCAGGCTGGCTCGGCGGCACCACGTGGGCGCCAGTGGCGCCGAGGCTGACGGCCGCCGCAAAGCCCGCAGCCCCACGGGCTGTGGGGCCACGCAAGCGGCTGCCAAAGAGCTTTCCCACGAGGCACGGCTTTCCCTCCTGGCTCTTCGGGCGTGGGAGCTGTGGCCAGAGCCGCGGCCCTACCGGAAAATGCTTCGCAGGCTGGCTGGGCGGCGCCACGTCGGCGCCGGTGTCGCCGAGGCTGACGGCCGCCGCAAAGCCCGCAGCCCCACGGGCTGTGGGGCTACGCGAAAGGCTGCCAAAGAGCTTTCCAACGAGGCACGGCTTTCCCTCCTGGCTCTTCGGGCGTGGGAGCTGTGGCCAGAGCCGCGGCCCTACCGGAAAATGCTTCGCAGGCTGGCGCGGCGGCGCCAGGTGGGCGCCGGTGGCGCCGAGGCTGACGGCCGCCGCAAAGCCCGCAGCCCCACGGGCTGTGGGGCCATGCGAGCGGCTGCCAAAGAGCTTTCCAACGAGGCACGGCTTTCCCTCCTGGCTCTTCGGGCGTGCGAGCTGTGGCCAGAGCCGCGGCCCTACCGGAAAATGCTTCGCAGGCTGGCTGGGCGGCGCCAGGTGGGCGCCGGTGGCACCGAGGCTGACGGCCGCCGCAAAGCCCACAGCCCCACGGGCTGTTGGGACACGCGAGCGGCTGCCAAAGAGCTTTCCAACGAGGCACGGCTTTCCCTCCTGGCTCTTCGGGCGTGGGAGCTGTGGCCAGAGACGCAGCCCTACCGGAAAATGCTTCGCAGGCTGGCTCGGAGGCGCCAGGTGGGCGCCGGTGGCGCCGAGGCTGACGGCCGCCGCAAAGCCCGCAGCCCCACGGGCTGTGGGGCCACGCGAGCGGCTGCCAAAGACCTTTCCAACGAGGCACGGCTTTCCCTCCTGGCTCTTCGGGCGTGGGAGCTGTGGCCAGAGCCGCGGCCCTACCGGAAAATGCTTCGCAGGCTGGCTCGGCGGCGCCAGGTGGGCGCTGGTATCGCCGAGGCTGATGGCCGCCGCAAAGCCCGCAGCCCCACGGGCTGTGGGGCCACGCGAGCGGCTGCCAAAGAGCTTTCCAACGAGGCACGGCTTTCCCTCCTGGCTCTTCGGGCGTGGGAGCTGTGGCCAGAGCCGCGGCCCTACCCGAAAATGCTTCGCAGGCTGGCGCGGCGGCGCCACGTGGGCGCCGGTGGCGCCGAGGCTGACGGCCGCCGCAAAGCCCGCAGCCCCACGGGCTGTGGGGCCATGCGAGTGGCTGCCAAAGAGCTTTCCAACGAGGCACGGCTTTCCCTCCTGGCTCTTCGGGCGTGGGAGCTGTGGCCAGAGACGCAGCCCTACCGGAAAATGCTTCGCAGGCTGGCTCGGAGGCACGAGGTGGGCGCCGGTGCGCCGAGGCTGACGGCCGCCGCAAAGCCCGCAGCCCCACGGGCTGTGGGGCCACGCGAGCGGCTGCCAAACAGCTTTCCAACGAGGCACGGCTTTCCCTCCTGGCTCTTCGGGCGTCAGAGCTGTGGCCAGAGCCGCGGCCCTACCGGAAAATGCTTCGCAGGCTGGCTCGGCGGCACCACGTGGGCGCCGGTGGCGCCGAGGCTGACGGCCGCCGCAAAGCCCGCAGCCCCACGGGCTGTGGGGCCACGCAAGCGGCTGCCAAAGAGCTTTCCCACGAGGCACGGCTTTCCCTCCTGGCTCTTCGGGCGTGGGAGCTGTGGCCAGAGCCGCGGCCCTACCGGAAAATGCTTCGCAGGCTGGCTGGGCGGCGCCACGTCGGCGCCGGTGTCGCCGAGGCTGACGGCCGCCGCAAAGCCCGCAGCCCCACGGGCTGTGGGGCTACGCGAAAGGCTGCCAAAGAGCTTTCCAACGAGGCACGGCTTTCCCTCCTGGCTCTTCGGGCGTGGGAGCTGTCGCCAGAGCCGCGGCCCTACCGGAAAATGCTTCGCAGGCTGGCTGGGCGGCGCCAGGTGGGCGCCGGTGGCGCCGAGGCTGACGGCCGCCGCAAAGCCCGCAGCCCCACGGGCTGTTGGGACACGCGAGCGGCTGCCAAAGAGCTTTCCAACGAGGCACGGCTTTCCCTCCTGGCTCTTCGGGCGTGGGAGCTGTGGCCAGAGACGCAGCCCTACCGGAAAATGCTTCGCAGGCTGGCTCGGAGGCGCCAGGTGGGCGCCGGTGGCGCCGAGGCTGACGGCCGCCGCAAAGCCCGCAGCCCCACGGGCTGTGGGGCCACGCGAGCGGCTGCCAAAGACCTTTCCAACGAGGCACGGCTTTCCCTCCTGGCTCTTCGGGCGTGGGAGCTGTGGCCAGAGCCGCGGCCCTACCGGAAAATGCTTCGCAGGCTGGCTCGGTGGCGCTATGTGGGCGCCGGTGGCGCCGAGGCTGACGGCCGCCGCAAAGCCCGCAGCCCCACGGGCTGTGGGGCCACGCGAGCAGCTGCCATAGAGCTTTCCAACGAGGCACGGCTTTCCCTCCTGGCTCTTTGGGCGTGGGAGCTGTGGCCAGAGCCGCGGCCGTGCGGGAAAATGCTTCGCAGGCTGGCTCGGCGGCGCCAGGTGGGCGCAGGTGGCACCGAGGCTGACGGCCGCCGGAAAGCCCGCAGCCCCACGGGCTGTGAGGCCACGCGAGCGGCTGCCAAAGAGCTTTCCAACGAGGCACGGCTTTCCCTCCTGGCTCTTCGGGCGTGGGAGCTGTGGCCAGAGCCGCGGCCCTACCGGAAAATGCTTCGCAGGCTGGCTCGGCGGCGCCAGGTGGGCGCCGGTGGCACCGAGGCTGACGGCCGCCGGAAAGCCCGCAGCCCCACGGGCTGTGAGGCCACGCGAGCGGCTGCCAAAGAGCTTTCCAACGAGGCACGGCTTTCCCTCCTGGCTCTTCGGGCGTGGGAGCTGTGGCCAGAGCCGCGGCCCTACCGGAAAATGCTTCGCAGGCTGGCTCGGCGGCACCACGTGGGCGCCAGTGGCGCCGAGGCTGACGGCCGCCGCAAAGCCCGCAGCCCCACGGGCTGTGGGGCCACGCAAGCGGCTGCCAAAGAGCTTTCCCACGAGGCACGGCTTTCCCTCCTGGCTCTTCGGGCGTGGGAGCTGTGGCCAGAGCCGCGGCCCTACCGGAAAATGCTTCGCAGGCTGACGCGGCGGCGCCACGTGGGCGCCGGTGGCGCCGAGGCTGACGGCCGCCGCAAAGCCCGCAGCCCCACGGGCTGTGGGGCCACGCGAGCGGCTGCCAAAGAGCTTTCCAACGAGGCACGGCTTTCCCTCCTGGCTCTTCGGGCGTGGGAGCTGTGGCCAGAGCCGCGGCCCTACCGGAAAATGCTTCGCAGGCTGGCTCGGTGGCGCTATGTGGGCGCCGGTGGCGCCGAGGCTGACGGCCGCCGCAAAGCCCGCAGCCCCACGGGCTGTGGGGCCATGCGAGCGGCTGCCAAAGAGCTTTCCAACGAGGCACGGCTTTCCCTCCTGGCTCTTCGGGCGTGGGAGCTGTGGCCAGAGCCGCGGCCCTACCGGAAAATGCTTCGCAGGCTGGCTCGGTGGCGCTATGTGGGCGCCGGTGGCGCCGAGGCTGACGGCCGCCGCAAAGCCCGCAGCCCCACGGGCTGTGGGGCCACGCGAGCGGCTGCCAAAGAGCTTTCCAACGAGGCACGGCTTTCCCTCCTGGCTCTTCGGGCGTGGGAGCTGTGGCCAGAGCCGCGGCCCTACCGGAAAATGCTTCGCAGGCTGGCTCGGTGGCGCTAGGTGGGCGCCGGTGGCGCCGAGGCTGATGGCCGCCGCAAAGCCCGCAGCCCCACGGGCTGTGGGGCCACGCGAGCAGCTGCCATAGAGCTTTCCAACGAGGCACGGCTTTCCCTCCTGGCTCTTCGGGCGTCAGAGCTGTGGCCAGAGCCACGGCCCTACCGGAAAATGCTTCGCAGGCTGGCTCGGCGGCGCCAGGTGGGCGCCGGTGGCACCGAGGCTGACGGCCGCCGGAAAGCCCGCAGCCCCACGGGCTGTGAGGCCACGCGAGCGGCTGCCAAAGAGCTTTCCAACGAGGCACGGCTTTCCCTCCTGGCTCTTCGGGCGTCAGAGCTGTGGCCAGAGCCGCGGCCCTACCGGAAAATGCTTCGCAGGCTGGCTGGGCGGCGCCACGTGGGCGCCGGTGGCGCCGAGGCTGACGGCCGCCGCAAAGCCCGCAGCCCCACGGGCTGTGGGGCTACGCGAAAGGCTGCCAAAGAGCTTTCCAACGAGGCACGGCTTTCCCTCCTGGCTCTTCGGGCGTGGGAGCTGTGGCCAGAGCCGCGGCCCTACCGGAAAATGCTTCGCAGGCTGGCTCGGCGGCACCACGTGGGCGCCGGTGGCGCCGAGGCTGACGGCCGCCGCAAAGCCCGCAGCCCCACGGGCTGTGGGGCCACGCGAGCGGCTGCCAAAGAGCTTTCCAACGAGGCACGGCTTTCCCTCCTGGCTCTTCGGGCGTGGGAGCTGTGGCCAGAGCCGCGGCCCTACCGGAAAATGCTTCGCAGGCTGGCTCGGTGGCGCTAGGTGGGCGCCGGTGGCGCCGAGGCTGATGGCCGCCGCAAAGCCCGCAGCCCCACGGGCTGTGGGGCCACGCGAGCAGCTGCCATAGAGCTTTCCAACGAGGCACGGCTTTCCCTCCTGGCTCTTCGGGCGTCAGAGCTGTGGCCAGAGCCACGGCCCTACCGGAAAATGCTTCGCAGGCTGGCTCGGCGGCGCCAGGTGGGCGCCGGTGGCACCGAGGCTGACGGCCGCCGGAAAGCCCGCAGCCCCACGGGCTGTGAGGCCACGCGAGCGGCTGCCAAAGAGCTTTCCAACGAGGCACGGCTTTCCCTCCTGGCTCTTCGGGCGTGGGAGCTGTGGCCAGAGCCGCGGCCCTACCGGAAAATGCTTCGCAGGCTGGCTCGGCGGCACCACGTGGGCGCCAGTGGCGCCGAGGCTGACGGCCGCCGCAAAGCCCGCAGCCCCACGGGCTGTGGGGCCACGCAAGCGGCTGCCAAAGAGCTTTCCCACGAGGCACGGCTTTCCCTCCTGGCTCTTCGGGCGTGGGAGCTGTGGCCAGAGCCGCGGCCCTACCGGAAAATGCTTCGCAGGCTGGCTGGGCGGCGCCACGTCGGCGCCGGTGTCGCCGAGGCTGACGGCCGCCGCAAAGCCCGCAGCCCCACGGGCTGTGGGGCTACGCGAAAGGCTGCCAAAGAGCTTTCCAACGAGGCACGGCTTTCCCTCCTGGCTCTTCGGGCGTGGGAGCTGTCGCCAGAGCCGCGGCCCTACCGGAAAATGCTTCGCAGGCTGGCTGGGCGGCGCCAGGTGGGCGCCGGTGGCGCCGAGGCTGACGGCCGCCGCAAAGCCCGCAGCCCCACGGGCTGTTGGGACACGCGAGCGGCTGCCAAAGAGCTTTCCAACGAGGCACGGCTTTCCCTCCTGGCTCTTCGGGCGTGGGAGCTGTGGCCAGAGACGCAGCCCTACCGGAAAATGCTTCGCAGGCTGGCTCGGAGGCGCCAGGTGGGCGCCGGTGGCGCCGAGGCTGACGGCCGCCGCAAAGCCCGCAGCCCCACGGGCTGTGGGGCCACGCGAGCGGCTGCCAAAGACCTTTCCAACGAGGCACGGCTTTCCCTCCTGGCTCTTCGGGCGTGGGAGCTGTGGCCAGAGCCGCGGCCCTACCGGAAAATGCTTCGCAGGCTGGCTCGGTGGCGCTATGTGGGCGCCGGTGGCGCCGAGGCTGACGGCCGCCGCAAAGCCCGCAGCCCCACGGGCTGTGGGGCCACGCGAGCAGCTGCCATAGAGCTTTCCAACGAGGCACGGCTTTCCCTCCTGGCTCTTTGGGCGTGGGAGCTGTGGCCAGAGCCGCGGCCGTGCGGGAAAATGCTTCGCAGGCTGGCTCGGCGGCGCCAGGTGGGCGCAGGTGGCACCGAGGCTGACGGCCGCCGGAAAGCCCGCAGCCCCACGGGCTGTGAGGCCACGCGAGCGGCTGCCAAAGAGCTTTCCAACGAGGCACGGCTTTCCCTCCTGGCTCTTCGGGCGTGGGAGCTGTGGCCAGAGCCGCGGCCCTACCGGAAAATGCTTCGCAGGCTGGCTCGGCGGCGCCAGGTGGGCGCCGGTGGCACCGAGGCTGACGGCCGCCGGAAAGCCCGCAGCCCCACGGGCTGTGAGGCCACGCGAGCGGCTGCCAAAGAGCTTTCCAACGAGGCACGGCTTTCCCTCCTGGCTCTTCGGGCGTGGGAGCTGTGGCCAGAGCCGCGGCCCTACCGGAAAATGCTTCGCAGGCTGGCTCGGCGGCACCACGTGGGCGCCAGTGGCGCCGAGGCTGACGGCCGCCGCAAAGCCCGCAGCCCCACGGGCTGTGGGGCCACGCAAGCGGCTGCCAAAGAGCTTTCCCACGAGGCACGGCTTTCCCTCCTGGCTCTTCGGGCGTGGGAGCTGTGGCCAGAGCCGCGGCCCTACCGGAAAATGCTTCGCAGGCTGACGCGGCGGCGCCACGTGGGCGCCGGTGGCGCCGAGGCTGACGGCCGCCGCAAAGCCCGCAGCCCCACGGGCTGTGGGGCCACGCGAGCGGCTGCCAAAGAGCTTTCCAACGAGGCACGGCTTTCCCTCCTGGCTCTTCGGGCGTGGGAGCTGTGGCCAGAGCCGCGGCCCTACCGGAAAATGCTTCGCAGGCTGGCTCGGTGGCGCTATGTGGGCGCCGGTGGCGCCGAGGCTGACGGCCGCCGCAAAGCCCGCAGCCCCACGGGCTGTGGGGCCATGCGAGCGGCTGCCAAAGAGCTTTCCAACGAGGCACGGCTTTCCCTCCTGGCTCTTCGGGCGTGGGAGCTGTGGCCAGAGCCGCGGCCCTACCGGAAAATGCTTCGCAGGCTGGCTCGGTGGCGCTATGTGGGCGCCGGTGGCGCCGAGGCTGACGGCCGCCGCAAAGCCCGCAGCCCCACGGGCTGTGGGGCCACGCGAGCGGCTGCCAAAGAGCTTTCCAACGAGGCACGGCTTTCCCTCCTGGCTCTTCGGGCGTGGGAGCTGTGGCCAGAGCCGCGGCCCTACCGGAAAATGCTTCGCAGGCTGGCTCGGTGGCGCTAGGTGGGCGCCGGTGGCGCCGAGGCTGATGGCCGCCGCAAAGCCCGCAGCCCCACGGGCTGTGGGGCCACGCGAGCAGCTGCCATAGAGCTTTCCAACGAGGCACGGCTTTCCCTCCTGGCTCTTCGGGCGTCAGAGCTGTGGCCAGAGCCACGGCCCTACCGGAAAATGCTTCGCAGGCTGGCTCGGCGGCGCCAGGTGGGCGCCGGTGGCACCGAGGCTGACGGCCGCCGGAAAGCCCGCAGCCCCACGGGCTGTGAGGCCACGCGAGCGGCTGCCAAAGAGCTTTCCAACGAGGCACGGCTTTCCCTCCTGGCTCTTCGGGCGTCAGAGCTGTGGCCAGAGCCGCGGCCCTACCGGAAAATGCTTCGCAGGCTGGCTGGGCGGCGCCACGTGGGCGCCGGTGGCGCCGAGGCTGACGGCCGCCGCAAAGCCCGCAGCCCCACGGGCTGTGGGGCTACGCGAAAGGCTGCCAAAGAGCTTTCCAACGAGGCACGGCTTTCCCTCCTGGCTCTTCGGGCGTGGGAGCTGTGGCCAGAGCCGCGGCCCTACCGGAAAATGCTTCGCAGGCTGGCGCGGCGGCGCCAGGTGGGCGCCGGTGGCGCCGAGGCTGACGGCCGCCGCAAAGCCCGCAGCCCCACGGGCTGTGGGGCCATGCGAGCGGCTGCCAAAGAGCTTTCCAACGAGGCACGGCTTTCCCTCCTGGCTCTTCGGGCGTGGGAGCTGTGGCCAGAGACGCAGCCCTACCGGAAAATGCTTCGCAGGCTGGCTCGGAGGCGCCACGTGGGCGCCGGTGGCGCCGAGGCTGACGGCCGCCGCAAAGCCCGCAGCCCCACGGGCTGTGGGGCCACGCGAGCGGCTGCCAAAGACCTTTCCAACGAGGCACGGCTTTCCCTCCTGGCTCTTCGGGCGTGGGAGCTGTGGCCAGAGCCGCGGCCCTACCGGAAAATGCTTCGCAGGCTGGCTCGGCGGCGCCAGGTGGGCGCTGGTATCGCCGAGGCTGATGGCCGCCGCAAAGCCCGCAGCCCCACGGGCTGTGGGGCCACGCGAGCGGCTGCCAAAGAGCTTTCCAACGAGGCACGGCTTTCCCTCCTGGCTCTTCGGGCGTGGGAGCTGTGGCCAGAGCCGCGGCCCTACCGGAAAATGCTTCGCAGGCTGGCGCGGCGGCGCCACGTGGGCGCCGGTGGCGCCGAGGCTGACGGCCGCCGCAAAGCCCGCAGCCCCACGGGCTGTGGGGCCATGCGAGTGGCTGCCAAAGAGCTTTCCAACGAGGCACGGCTTTCCCTCCTGGCTCTTCGGGCGTGGGAGCTGTGGCCAGAGACGCAGCCCTACCGGAAAATGCTTCGCAGGCTGGCTCGGAGGCACGAGGTGGGCGCCGGTGCGCCGAGGCTGACGGCCGCCGCAAAGCCCGCAGCCCCACGGGCTGTGGGGCCACGCGAGCGGCTGCCAAAGAGCTTTCCAACGAGGCACGGCTTTCCCTCCTGGCTCTTCGGGCGTGGGAGCTGTCGCCAGAGCCGCGGCCCTACCGGAAAATGCTTTGCAGGCTGGCTCGGCGGCGCCAGGTGGGCGCCGGTGGCACCGAGGCTGACGGCCGCCGGAAAGCCCGCAGCCCCACGGGCTGTGGGGCCACGCGAGCGGCTGCCAAAGAGCTTTCCAACGAGGCACGGCTTTCCCTCCTGGCTCTTCGGGCGTGGGAGCTGTGGCCAGAGCCGCGGCCCTACCGGAAAATGCTTCGCAGGCTGGCGCGGCGGCGCCACGTGGGCGCCGGTGGCGCCGAGGCTGACGGCCGCCGCAAAGCCCGCAGCCCCACGGGCTGTGGGGCCACGCGAGCGGCTGCCAAAGAGCTTTCCAACGAGGCACGGCTTTCCCTCCTGGCTCTTCGGGCGTGGGAGCTGTGGCCAGAGCCGCGGCCCTACCGGAAAATGCTTCGCAGGCTGGCTCGGTGGCGCTATGTGGGCGCCGGTGGCGCCGAGGCTGACGGCCGCCGCAAAGCCCGCAGCCCCACGGGCTGTGGGGCCACGCGAGCAGCTGCCATAGAGCTTTCCAACGAGGCACGGCTTTCCCTCCTGGCTCTTTGGGCGTGGGAGCTGTGGCCAGAGCCGCGGCCGTACGGGAAAATGCTTCGCAGGCTGGCTCGGCGGCGCCAGGTGGGCGCAGGTGGCACCGAGGCTGACGGCCGCCGCAAAGCCCGCAGCCCCACGGGCTGTGAGGCCACGCGAGCGGCTGCCAAAGAGCTTTCCAACGAGGCACGGCTTTCCCTCCTGGCTCTTCGGGCGTGGGAGCTGTGGCCAGAGCCGCGGCCCTACCGGAAAATGCTTCGCAGGCTGGCTCGGCGGCGCCAGGTGGGCGCCGGTGGCACCGAGGCTGACGGCCGCCGCAAAGCCCGCAGCCCCACGGGCTGTGAGGCCACGCGAGCGGCTGCCAAAGAGCTTTCCAACGAGGCACGGCTTTCCCTCCTGGCTCTTCGGGCGTGGGAGCTGTGGCCAGAGCCGCGGCCCTACCGGAAAATGCTTCGCAGGCTGGCACGGCGGCACCACGTGGGCGCCAGTGGCGCCGAGGCTGACGGCCGCCGCAAAGCCCGCAGCCCCACGGGCTGTGGGGCCACGCGAGCGGCTGCCAAAGAGCTTTCCCACGAGGCACGGCTTTCCCTCCTGGCTCTTCGGGCGTGGGAGCTGTGGCCAGAGCCGCGGCCCTACCGGAAAATGCTTCGCAGGCTGGCGCGGCGGCGCCACGTGGGCGCCGGTGGCGCCGAGGCTGACGGCCGCCGCAAAGCCCGCAGCCCCACGGGCTGTGGGGCCACGCGAGCGGCTGCCAAAGAGCTTTCCAACGAGGCACGGCTTTCCCTCCTGGCTCTTCGGGCGTGGGAGCTGTGGCCAGAGCCGCGGCCCTACCGGAAAATGCTTCGCAGGCTGGCTCGGTGGCGCTATGTGGGCGCCGGTGGCGCCGAGGCTGACGGCCGCCGCAAAGCCCGCAGCCCCACGGGCTGTGGGGCCACGCGAGCAGCTGCCATAGAGCTTTCCAACGAGGCACGGCTTTCCCTCCTGGCTCTTTGGGCGTGGGAGCTGTGGCCAGAGCCGCGGCCGTACGGGAAAATGCTTCGCAGGCTGGCTCGGCGGCGCCAGGTGGGCGCAGGTGGCACCGAGGCTGACGGCCGCCAGAAAGCCCGCAGCCCCACGGGCTGTGAGGCCACGCGAGCGGCTGCCAAAGAGCTTTCCAACGAGGCACGGCTTTCCCTCCTGGCTCTTCGGGCGTGGGAGCTGTGGCCAGAGCCGCGGCCCTACCGGAAAATGCTTCGCAGGCTGGCTGGGCGGCGCCACGTCGGCGCCGGTGTCGCCGAGGCTGACGGCCGCCGCAAAGCCCGCAGCCCCACGGGCTGTGGGGCTACGCGAAAGGCTGCCAAAGAGCTTTCCAACGAGGCACGGCTTTCCCTCCTGGCTCTTCGGGCGTGGGAGCTGTGGCCAGAGCCGCGGCCCTACCGGAAAATGCTTCGCAGGCTGGCGCGGCGGCGCCAGGTGGGCGCCGGTGGCGCCGAGGCTGACGGCCGCCGCAAAGCCCGCAGCCCCACGGGCTGTGGGGCCATGCGAGCGGCTGCCAAAGAGCTTTCCAACGAGGCACGGCTTTCCCTCCTGGCTCTTCGGGCGTGGGAGCTGTGGCCAGAGCCGCGGCCCTACCGGAAAATGCTTCGCAGGCTGGCTGGGCGGCGCCAGGTGGGCGCCGGTGGCACCGAGGCTGACGGCCGCCGCAAAGCCCACAGCCCCACGGGCTGTTGGGACACGCGAGCGGCTGCCAAAGAGCTTTCCAACGAGGCACGGCTTTCCCTCCTGGCTCTTCGGGCGTGGGAGCTGTGGCCAGAGACGCAGCCCTACCGGAAAATGCTTCGCAGGCTGGCTCGGAGGCGCCAGGTGGGCGCCGGTGGCGCCGAGGCTGACGGCCGCCGCAAAGCCCGCAGCCCCACGGGCTGTGGGGCCACGCGAGCGGCTGCCAAAGACCTTTCCAACGAGGCACGGCTTTCCCTCCTGGCTCTTCGGGCGTGGGAGCTGTGGCCAGAGCCGCGGCCCTACCGGAAAATGCTTCGCAGGCTGGCTCGGCGGCGCCAGGTGGGCGCTGGTATCGCCGAGGCTGATGGCCGCCGCAAAGCCCGCAGCCCCACGGGCTGTGGGGCCACGCGAGCGGCTGCCAAAGAGCTTTCCAACGAGGCACGGCTTTCCCTCCTGGCTCTTCGGGCATGGGAGCTGTGGCCAGAGCCGCGGCCCTACCGGAAAATGCTTCGCAGGCTGGCGCGGCGGCGCCACGTGGGCGCCGGTGGCGCCGAGGCTGACGGCCGCCGCAAAGCCCGCAGCTCCACGGGCTGTGGGGCCATGCGAGTGGCTGCCAAAGAGCTTTCCAACGAGGCACGGCTTTCCCTCCTGGCTCTTCGGGCGTGGGAGCTGTGGCCAGAGACGCAGCCCTACCGGAAAATGCTTCGCAGGCTGGCTCGGAGGCACGAGGTGGGCGCCGGTGCGCCGAGGCTGACGGCCGCCGCAAAGCCCGCAGCCCCACGGGCTGTGGGGCCACGCGAGCGGCTGCCAAAGAGCTTTCCAACGAGGCACGGCTTTCCCTCCTGGCTCTTCGGGCGTGGGAGCTGTCGCCAGAGCCGCGGCCCTACCGGAAAATGCTTTGCAGGCTGGCTCGGCGGCGCCAGGTGGGCGCCGGTGGCACCGAGGCTGACGGCCGCCGGAAAGCCCGCAGCCCCACGGGCTGTGGGGCCACGCCAGCGGCTGCCAAAGAGCTTTCCAACGAGGCACGGCTTTCCCTCCTGGCTCTTCGGGCGTGGGAGCTGTGGCCAGAGCCGCGGCCCTACCGGAAAATGCTTCGCAGGCTGGCGCGGCGGCGCCAGGTGGGCGCCGGTGGCGCCGAGGCTAACGGCCGCCGCAAAGCCCGCAGCCCCACGGGCTGTGGGGCCACGCGAGCGGCTGCCAAAGAGCTTTCCAACGAGGCACGGCTTTCCCTCCTGGCTCTTCGGGCGTGGGAGCTGTGGCCAGAGCCGCGGCCCTACCGGAAAATGCTTCGCAGGCTGGCTCGGTGGCGCTATGTGGGCGCCGGTGGCGCCGAGGCTGACGGCCGCCGCAAAGCCCGCAGCCCCACGGGCTGTGGGGCCACGCGAGCGGCTGCCATAGAGCTTTCCAACGAGGCACGGCTTTCCCTCCTGGCTCTTTGGGCGTGGGAGCTGTGGCCAGAGCCGCGGCCGTACGGGAAAATGCTTCGCAGGCTGGCTCGGCGGCGCCAGGTGGGCGCCGGTGGCACCGAGGCTGACGGCCGCCGGAAAGCCCGCAGCCCCACGGGCTGTGGGGCCACGCGAGCGGCTGCCAAAGAGCTTTCCAACGAGGCACGGCTTTCCCTCCTGGCTCTTCGGGCGTGGGAGCTGTGGCCAGAGCCGCGGCCCTACCGGAAAATGCTTCGCAGGCTGGCTCGGCGGCACCACGTGGGCGCCAGTGGCGCCGAGGCTGACGGCCGCCGCAAAGCCTGCAGCCCCACGGGCTGTGGGGCCACGCAAGCGGCTGCCAAAGAGCTTTCCCACGAGGCACGGCTTTCCCTCCTGGCTCTTCGGGCGTGGGAGCTGTGGCCAGAGCCGCGGCCCTACCGGAAAATGCTTCGCAGGCTGGCTGGGCGGCGCCACGTTGGCGCCGGTGTCGCCGAGGCTGACGGCCGCCGCAAAGCCCGCAGCCCCACGGGCTGTGGGGCCACGCGAGCGGCTGCCAAAGAGCTTTCCAACGAGGCACGGCTTTCCCTCCTGGCTCTTCGGGCGTGGGAGCTGTGGCCAGAGACGCAGCCCTACCGGAAAATGCTTCGCAGGCTGGCGCGGCGGCGCCTCGTGGGCGCCGGTGGCGCCGAGGCTGACGGCCGCCGCAAAGCCCGCAGCCCCACGGGCTGTGGGGCCATGCGAGCGGCTGCCAAAGAGCTTTCCAACGAGGCACGTCTTTCCCTCCTGGCTCTTCGGGCGTCAGAGCTGTGGCCAGAGCCGCGGCCCTACCGGAAAATGCTTCGCAGGCTGGCTCGGCGGCACCACGTGGGCGCCCGTGGCGCCGAGGCTGACGGCCGCCGCAAAGCCCGCAGCCCCACGGGCTGTGGGGCCACGCGAGCGGCTGCCAAAGAGCTTTCCAACGAGGCACGGCTTTCCCTCCTGGCTCTTCGGGCGTGGGAGCTGTGGCCAGAGCCGCGGCCCTACCGGAAAATGCTTCGCAGGCTGGCTCGGCGGCACCAGGTGGGCACCGGTGGCGCCAAGCCTGACGGCCGCCGCAAAGCCCGCAGCCCCACGGGCTGTGGGGCCACGCGAGCGGCTGCCAAAGAGCTTTCCAACGAGGCACGGCTTTCCCTCCTGGCTCTTCGGGCGTGGGAGCTGTGTCCAGAGCCGCGGCCCTACCGGAAAATGCTTCGCAGGCTGGCTCGGCGGCGCCAGGTGGGCGGCGGTGGCGCCGAGGCTGACGGCCGCCGCAAAGCCCGCAGCCCCACGGGCTGTGGGGCCACGCGAGCGGCTGCCAAAGAGCTTTCCAACGAGGCACGGCTTTCCCTCCTGGCTCTTCGGGCGTGGGAGCTGTCGCCAGAGCCGCGGCCGTACCGGAAAATGCTTCGCAGGCTGGCGCGGCGGCGCCAGGTGGGCGCCGGTGTCGCCGAGGCTGACGGCCGCCGCAAAGCCCGCAGCCCCACGGGCTGTGGGGCCACGCGAGCGGCTGCCAAAGAGCTTTCCAACGAGGCACGGCTTTCCCTCCTGGCTCTTCGGGCGTGGGAGCTGTGGCCAGAGCCGCGGCCCTACCGGAAAATGCTTCGCAGGCTGGCTCGGCGGCGCCAGGTGGGCGCCGGTGGCACCGAGGCTGACGACCGCCGCAAAGCCCGCAGCCCCACGGGCTGTGGGGCCACGCGAGCGGCTGCCAAAGAGCTTTCCAACGAGGCACGGCTTTCCCTCCTGGCTCTTCGGGCGTGGGAGCTGTGGCCAGAGCCGCGGCCCTACCGGAAAATGCTTCGCAGGCTGGCTCGGCGGCGCCAGGTGGGCGCCGGTGGCGCCGAGGCTGACGGCCGCCGCAAAGCCCGCAGCCCCACGGGCTGTGGGGCCACGCGAGTGGCTGCCAAAGAGCTTTCCAACGAGGCACGGCTTTCCCTCCTGGCTCTTCGGGCGTGGGAGCTGTGGCCAGAGCCGCGGCCCTACCGGAAAATCCTTCGCAGGCTGGCGCGGCGGCACCACGTGGGCGCCGGTGGCACCGAGGCTGACGGCCGCCGCAAAGCCCGCAGCCCCACGGGCTGTGGGGCCACGCGAGCGGCTGCCAAAGAGCTTTCCAACGAGGCACGGCTTTCCCTCCTGGCTCTTCGGGCGTGGGAGCTGTGGCCAGAGCCGCGGCCCTACCGGAAAATGCTTCGCAGGCTGGCTCGGCGGCGCCAGGTGGGCGCCGGTTGCGCCAAGGCTAACGGCCGCCGGCAATCCCGCAGCCCCACGGGCTGTGGGGCCACGCGAGCGGCTGCCAAAGAGCTTTCCAACGAGGCACGGCTTTCCCTCCTGGCTCTTCGGGCGTGGGAGCTGTGGCTAGAGCCGCGGACCTACCGGAAAATGCTTCGCAGGCTGGCGCGGCGGCGCCAGGTGGGCGCCGGTGGCACCGAGGCTGACGGCCGCCGCAAAGCCCGCAGCCCCACGGGCTGTGGGGCCACGCGAGCGGCTGCCAAAGAGCTTTCCAACGAGGCACGGCTTTACCTCCTGGCTCTTCGGGCGTGGGAGCTGTGGCCAGAGCCGCGGCCCTACCGGAAAATGCTTCGCAGGCTGGCTCGGCGGCGCCAGGTGGGCGCCGGTGGCACCGAGGCTGACGGCCGCCGCAAAGCCCGCAGCCCCACGGGCTGTGGGGCCACGCGAGCGGCTGCCAAAGAGGTTTCCAACGAGGCACGGCTTTCCCTCCTGGCTCTTCGGGCGTGGGAGCTGTGGCCAGAGCCGCGGCCCTACCGGAAAATGCTTCG
Source organism: Larus michahellis (assembly GCF_964199755.1). NCBI lineage: Eukaryota > Metazoa > Chordata > Aves > Charadriiformes > Laridae > Larus > Larus michahellis. The sequence continues at coordinate 324,801 of NW_027435944.1, forward strand.
GGGACTGGCGCGGCGGGGCCAGGTGGGCGCCGGTGGCGACGAGGCTGACGGCCGCCGCAAAGCCCGCAGCCCCACGGGCTGTGGGGCCACGCGAGCGGCTGCCAAAGAGCTTTCCAACGAGGCACGGCTTTCCCTCCTGGCTCTTCGGGCGTGGGAGCTGTGTCCAGAGCCACGGCCCTACCGGAAAATGCTTCGCAGGCTGGCTCGGCGGCGCTAGGTGGGCGCCGGTGGCACCGAGGCTGACGGCCGCCGCAAAGCCCACAGCCCCACGGGCTGTGGGGCCACGCGAGCGGCTGCCAAAGAGCTTTCCAACGAGGCACGGCTTTCCCTCCTGGCTCTTCGGGCGTGGGAGCTGTGGCCAGAGCCGAGGCCCTACCGGAAAATGCTTCGCAGGCTGAGTCGGCGGCGCCAGGTGGGCGTCGGTGGCGCCGAGGCTGACGGCCGCCGCAAAGCCCGCAGCCCCACGGGCTGTGGGGCCACGCGAGCGGCTGCCAAAGAGCTTTCCAACGAGGCACGGCTTTCCCTCCTGGCTCTTCGGGCGTGGGAGCTGTGGCCAGAGCCGCGGGCCTACCGGAAAATGCTTCGCAGGCTGGCTCGGTGGCACCAGGTGGGCGCTGGTGGCGCCGAGGCTGACGGCCGCCGCAAAGCCCGCAGCCCCACGGGCTGTACGGCCACGCAAGCGGCTGCCAAAGAGCTTTCCAACGAGGCACGGCTTTCCCTCCTGGCTCTTCGGGCGTGGGAGCTGTGGCCAGAGCCGCGGCCCTACCGGAAAATGCTTCGCAGGCTGGCGCGGCGGCGCCAGGTGGGCGCCGGTGGCGCCGAGGCTGACGGCCGCCGCAAAGCCCGCAGCCCCACGGGCTGTGGGGCTACGCGAGCAGCTGCCAAAGAGCTTTCCAACGAGGCACGGCTTTCCCTCCTGGCTCTTTGGGCGTGGGAGCTGTGGCCAGAGACGCGGCCCTACCGGAAAATGCTTCGCAGGCTGGCTCGGCGGTGCCAGGTGGGCGCCGGTGGCGCCGAGGCTGACGGCCGCCGGAAAGCCCGCAGCCCCACGGGCTGTGGGGCCACGCGAGCGGCTGCCAAAGAGCTTTCCAACGAGGCACGGCTTTCCCTGCTGGCTCTTCGGGCGTGGGAGCTGTGGCCAGAGCCGCGGCCCTACCGGAAAATACTTCGCCGACTGGCTCGGCGGCGCCAGGTGGGCGCCGGTGGCGCCGAGGCTGACGGCCGCCGCAAAGCCCGCAGCCCCACGGGCTGTGGGGCCACGCGAGCGGCTGCCAAAGACCTTTCCAACGAGGCACGGCTTTCCCTCCTGGCTCTTCGGGCGTGGGAGCTGTGGCCAGAGCCGCGGCCCTACCGGAAAATGCTTCACAGGCTGGATCGGCGGCGCCAGGTGGGCGCCGGTGGCACCGAGGCTGACGGCCGCCGCAAAGCCCGCAGCCCCACGGGCTGTGGGGCCACGCGAGCGGCTGCCAAAGAGCTTTCCAACGAGGCACGGCTTTCCCTCCTGGCTCTTCGGGCGTGGGAGCTGTGGCCAGAGCCGCGGCCCTACCGGAAAATGCTTCGCAGGCTGGCTCAGAGGCGCCAGGTGGGGGCCGGTGGCGCCGAGGCTGACGGCCGCCGCAAAGCCCGCAGCCCCACGGGCTGTGGGGCCACGCGAGCGGCTGCCAAAGAGCTTTCCAACGAGGCACGGCTTTCCCTCCTGGCTCTTCGGGCGTGGGAGCTGTGGCCAGAGCCGCGGCCCTACCGGAAAATGCTTCGCAGGCTGGCGCGGCGGCGCCAGGTGGGCGCCGGTGGCGCCGAGGCTGACGGCCGCCGCAAAGCCCGCAGCCCCACGGGCTGTGGGGCCACGCGAGCGGCTGCCAAAGAGCTTTCCAACGAGGCACGGCTTTCCCTCCTGGCTCTTCGGGCGTGGGAGCTGTGGCCAGAGCCGCGGCCCTACCGGAAAATGCTTCGCAGGCTGGCTGGGCGGCGCCACGTGGGCGCCGGTGGCGCCGAGGCTGACGGCCGCCGCAAAGCCCGCAGCCCCACGGGCTGTGGGGCCACGCGAGCGGCTGCCAAAGAGCTTTCCAACGAGGCACGGCTTTCCCTCCTGGCTCTTCGGGCGTGGGAGCTGTGGCCAGAGCCGCGGCCCTACCGGAAAATGCTTCGCAGGCTGGCTGGGCGGCGCCATGCGGGCGCCGGTGGCGCCGAGGCTGACGGCCGCCGCAAAGCCCGCAGCCCCACGGGCTGTGGGGCCATGCGAGCGGCTGCCAAAGAGCTTTCCAACGAGGCACGGCTTTCCCTCCTGGCTCTTCGGGCGTGGGAGCTGTGGCCAGAGACGCAGCCCTACCGGAAAATGCTTCGCAGGCTGGCGCGGCGGCGCCATGCGGGCGCCGGTGGCGCCGAGGCTGACGGCCGCCGCAAAGCCCGCAGCCCCACGGGCTGTGGGGCCACGCGAGCGGCTGCCAAAGAGCTTTCCAACGAGGCACGGCTTTCCCTCCTGGCTCTTCGGGCGTGGGAGCTGTGGCCAGAGACGCAGCCCTACCGGAAAATGCTTCGCAGACTGGCTCGGAGGCGCCAGGTGGGCGCCGGTGGCGCCGAGGCTGACGGCCGCCGCAAAGCCCGCAGCCCCACGGGCTGTGGGGCCATGCGAGCGGCTGCCAAAGAGCTTTCCAACGAGGCACGGCTTTCCCTCCTGGCTCTTCGGGCGTGGGAGCTGTGGCCAGAGCCGCGGCCCTACCGGAAAATGCTTCGCAGGCTGGCTGGGCGGCGCCACGTGGGCGCCGGTGGCGCCGAGGCTGATGGCCGCCGCAAAGCCCGCAGCCCCACGGGCTGTGGGGCCACGCGAGCGGCTGCCAAAGAGCTTTCCAACGAGGCACGGCTTTCCCTCCTGGCTCTTCGGGCGTGGGAGCTGTGGCCAGAGCCGCGGCCCTACCGGAAAATGCTTCGCAGGCTGGCGCAGCGGCGCCAGGTGGGCGCCGGTGGCGCCGAGGCTGACGGCCGCTGCAAAGCCCGCAGCCCCACGGGCTGTGGGGCCATGCGAGCGGCTGCCAAAGAGCTTTCCAACGAGGCACGGCTTTCCCTCCTGGCTCTTCGGGCGTGGGAGCTGTGGCCAGAGCCGCGGCCCTACCGGAAAATGCTTCGCAGGCTGGCGCAGCGGCGCCACGTGGGCGCCGGTGGCGCCGAGGCTGACGGCCGCCGCAAAGCCCGCAGCCCCACGGGCTGTGGGGCCACGCGAGCGGCTGCCAAAGAGCTTTCCAACGAGGCACGGCTTTCCCTCCTGGCTCTTCGGGCATGGGAGCTGTGTCCAGAGCCGCGGCCCTACCGGAAAATGCTTCGCAGGCTGGCGCGGCGGCGCCAGGTGGGCGCCGGTGGCGCCGAGGCTGACGGCCGCCGCAAAGCCCGCAGCCCCACGGGCTGTGGGGCCATGCGAGCGGCTGCCAAAGAGCTTTCCAACGAGGCACGTCTTTCCCTCCTGGCTCTTCGGGCGTCAGAGCTGTGGCCAGAGCCGCGGTCCTACCGGAAAATGCTTCGCAGGCTGGCTCGGCGGCACCACGTGGGCGCCGGTGGCGCCGAGGCTGACGGCCGCCGCAAAGCCCGCAGCCCCACGGGCTGTGGGGCCACGCGAGCGGCTGCCAAAGAGCTTTCCAACGAGGCACGGCTTTCCCTCCTGGCTCTTCGGGCGTGGGAGCTGTGGCCAGAACTGCGGCCCTACCGGAAAATGCTTCGCAGGCTGGCTCGGTGGCGCTAGGTGGGCGCCGGTGGCGCCGAGGCTGATGGCCGCCGCAAAGCCCGCAGCCCCACGGGCTGTGGGGCCACGCGAGCAGCTGCCATAGAGCTTTCCAACGAGGCACGGCTTTCCCTCCTGGCTCTTCGGGCGTGGGAGCTGTGGCCAGAGCCACGGCCCTACCGGAAAATGCTTCGCAGGCTGGCTCGGCGGCGCCAGGTGGGCGCCGGTGGCACCGAGGCTGACGGCCGCCGGAAAGCCCGCAGCCCCACGGGCTGTGAGGCCACGCGAGCGGCTGCCAAAGAGCTTTCCAACGAGGCACGGCTTTCCCTCCTGGCTCTTCGGGCGTGGGAGCTGTGGCCAGAGCCGCGGCCCTACCGGAAAATGCTTCGCAGGCTGGCTCGGCGGCACCACGTGGGCGCCAGTGGCGTCGAGGCTGACGGCCGCCGCAAAGCCCGCAGCCCCACGGGCTGTGGGGCCACGCAAGCGGCTGCCAAAGAGCTTTCCCACGAGGCACGGCTTTCCCTCCTGGCTCTTCGGGCGTGGGAGCTGTGGCCAGAGCCGCGGCCCTACCGGAAAATGCTTCGCAGGCTGGCTGGGCGGCGCCACGTCGGCGCCGGTGTCGCCGAGGCTGACGGCCGCCGCAAAGCCCGCAGCCCCACGGGCTGTGGGGCTACGCGAGCGGCTGCCAAAGAGCTTTCCAACGAGGCACGGCTTCCCCTCCTGGCTCTTCGGGCATGGGAGCTGTGGCCAGAGCCGCGGCCCTACCGGAAAATGCTTCGCAGGCTGGCTCGGCGGCGCCAGGTGGGCGCCGGTGGCGCCGAGGCTGATGGCCGCCGCAAAGCCCGCAGCCCCACGGGCTGTGGGGCCACGCGAGCGGCTGCCAAAGAGCTTTCCAACGAGGCACGGCTTTCCCTCCTGGCTCTTCGGGCGTGGGAGCTGTGGCCAGAGCCGCGGCCCTACCGGAAAATGCTTCGCAGGCTGGCTCGGCGGCGCCACGTGGGCGCCGGTGGCGCCGAGGCTGACGGCCGCCGCAAAGCCCGCAGCCCCACGGGCTGTGGGGCCATGCGAGCGGCTGCCAAAGAGCTTTCCAACGAGGCACGGCTTTCCCTCCTGGCTCTTCGGGCGTCAGAGCTGTGGCCAGAGCCGCGGCCCTACCGGAAAATGCTTCGCAGGCTGGCACGGCGGCACCACGTGGGCGCCGGTGGCGCCGAGGCTGACGGCCGCCGCAAAGCCCGCAGCCCCACGGGCTGTGGGGCCACGCGAGCAGCTGCCAAACAGCTTTCCAACGAGGCATGGCTTTCCCTCCTGGCTCTTCGGGCGTGGGAGCTGTGGCCAGAGCCGCGGCCCTACCCGAAAATGCTTCGCAGGCTGGCTCGGCGGCACCAGGTGGGCGCCGGTGGCACCGAGGCTGACGGCCGCCGCAAAGCCCGCAGCCCCACGGGCTGTGGGGCCACGCGAGCGGCTGCCAAAGAGCTTTCCAACGAGGCACGGCTTTCCCTCCTGGCTCTTCGGGCGTGGGAGCTGTGGCCAGAGCCGCGGCCCTACCGGAAAATGCTTTGCAGGCTGGCTCGGCGGCACCACGTGGGCGGCGGTGGCGCCGAGGCTGACGGCCGCCACAAAGCCCGCAGCCCCACGGGCTGTGGGGCCACGCGAGCGGCTGCCAAAGAGCTTTCCAACGAGGCACGGCTTTCCCTCCTGGCTCTTCGGGCGTGGGAGCTGTGGCCAGAGCCGCGGCCCTACCGGAAAATGCTTCGCAGGCTGGCTCGGCGGCGCCACGTGGGCGCCGGTGCCGCCGAGGCTGACGGCCGCCGCAAAGCCCGCAGCCCCACGGGCTGCGGGGCCACGCAAGCGGCTGCCAAAGAGCTTTCCAACGAGGCACGGCTTTCCCTCCTGGCTCTTCGGGCGTGGGAGCTGTGGCCAGAGCCGCGGCCCTACCCGAAAATGCTTCGCAGGCTGGCTCGGCGGCGCCAGGTGGGCGCCGGTGGCACCGAGGCTGACGGCCGCCGCAAAGCCCGCAGCCCCACGGGCTGTGGGGCCACGCGAGCGGCTGCCAAAGAGCTTTCCAACGAGGCACGGCTTTCCCTCCTGGCTCTTCGGGCGTGGGAGCTGTGGCCAGAGCCGCGGCCCTACCGGAAAATGCTTTGCAGGCTGGCTCGACGGCACCACGTGGGCGGCGGTGGCGCCGAGGCTGACGGCCGCCACAAAGCCCGCAGCCCCACGGGCTGTGGGGCCACGCGAGCGGCTGCCAAAGAGCTTTCCAACGAGGCACGGCTTTCCCTCCTGGCTCTTCGGGCGTGGGAGCTGTGGCCAGAGCCGCGGCACTACCGGAAAATGCTTCGCAGGCTGGCTCGGCGGCGCCAGGTGGGCGCCGGTGCCGCCGAGGCTGACGGCCGCCGCAAAGCCCGCAGCCCCACGGGCTGCGGGGCCACGCAAGCGGCTGCCAAAGAGCTTTCCAACGAGGCACGGCTTTCCCTCCTGGCTCTTCGGGCGTGGGAGCTGTGGCCAGAGCCGCGGCCCTACCGGAAAATGCTTCGCAGGCTGGCTCGGCGGCACCAGGTGGGCGCCGGTGGCGCCGAGGCTGACGGCCGCCGCAAAGCCCGCAGCCCCACGGGCTGTGGGGCCACGCGAGCGGCTGCCAAAGAGCTTTCCAACGAGGCACGGCTTTCCCTCCTGGCTCTTCGGGCGTGGGAGCTGTCGCCAGAGCCGCGGCCCTACCGGAAAATGCTTCGCAGGCTGGCGCGGCGGCGCCACGTGGGCGGCGGTGGCGCCGAGGCTGACGGCCGCCGCAAAGCCCGCAGCCCCACGGGCTGTGGGGCCACGCGAGCGGCTGCCAAAGAGCTTTCCAACGAGGCACGGCTTTCCCTCCTGGCTCTTCGGGCGTGGGAGCTGTGGCCAGAGCCGCGGCCCTACCGGAAAATGCTTCGCAGGCTGGCTCGGCGTCGCTAGGTGGGCGCCGGTGGCACCGAGGCTGACGGCCGCCGCAAAGCCCGCAGCCCCACGGGCTGTGGGGCCACGCGAGCGGCTGCCAAAGAGCTTTCCAACGAGGCACGGCTTTCCCTCCTGGCTCTTCGGGCGTGGGAGCTGTGGCCAGAGCCGCGGCCCTACCGGAAAATGCTTCGCAGGCTGGCGCAGCGGCGCCACGTGGGCGCCGGTGGCGCCGAGGCTGACGGCCGCCGCAAAGCCCGCAGCCCCACGGGCTGTGGGGCCACACGAGCGGCTGCCAAAGAGCTTTCCAACGAGGCACGGCTTTCCCTCCTGGCTCTTCGGGCGTGGGAGCTGTGGCCAGAGCCGCGGCCCTACCGGAAAATGCTTCGCAGGCTGGCTCGGCGTCGCTAGGTGGGCGCCGGTGGCACCGAGGCTGACGGCCGCCGCAAAGCCCGCAGCCCCACGTGCTGTGGGGCCACGCGAGCGGCTGCCAAAGAGCTTTCCAACGAGGCACGGCTTTCCCTCCTGGCTCTTCGGGCGTGGGAGCTGTGGCCAGAGACGCGGCCCTACCGGAAAATGCTTCGCAGGCTGGCGCAGCGGCGCCACGTGGGCGCCGGTGGCGCCGAGGCTGACGGCCGCCGCAAAGCCCGCAGCCCCACGGGCTGTGGGGCCATGCGAGCGGCTGCCAAAGAGCTTTCCAACGAGGCACGGCTTTCCCTCCTGGCTCTTCGGGCGTGGGAGCTGTGGCCAGAGACGCAGTCCTACCGGAAAATGCTTCGCAGGCTGGCTCGGAGGCGCCAGGTGGGCGCCGGTGGCGCCGAGGCTGACGGCCGCCGCAAAGCCCGCAGCCCCACGGGCTGTGGGGCCACGCGAGCGGCTGCCAAAGAGCTTTCCAACGAGGCACGGCTTTCCCTCCTGGCTCTTCGGGCGTGGGAGCTGTGGCCAGAGCCGCGGCCCTACCGGAAAATGCTTCGCAGGCTGGCTCGGCGGCGCCAGGTGGGCGCTGGTGGCACCGAGGCTCACGGCCGCCGCAAAGCCCGAAGCCCGACGGGCTGTGGGGCCACGCGAGCGGCTGCCATAGAGATTTCCAACGAGGCACGGCTTTCCCTCCTGGCTCTTCGGGCGTGGGAGCTGTGGCCAGAGCCGCGGCCCTACGGGAAAATGCTTCGCAGGCTGGCTCTGCGGTGCCAGGTGGGCGCCGGTGGCAACGAGGCTGACGGCCACCGCAAAGCCCGCAGCCCCACAGGCTGTGAGGCCACGCGAGCGGCTGCCAAAGAGCTTTCCAACGAGGCACGGCTTTCCCTCCTGGCTCTTCGGGCGTGGGAGCTGTGGCCAGAGCCGCGGCCCTACCGGAAAATGCTTCGCAGGCTGGCGCAGCGGCGCCACGTGGGCGCCGGTGGCGCCGAGGCTGACGGCCGCCGCAAAGTCCGCAGCCCCACGGTGTGTGGGGCCACGCGAGCGGCTGCCAAAGAGCTTTCCAACGAGGCACGGCTTTCCCTCCTGGCTCTTCGGGCATGGGAGCTGTGTCCAGAGCCGCGGCCCTACCGGAAAATGCTTCGCAGGCTGGCTCGGCGGCGCCAGGTGGGCGCCGGTGGCACCGAGGCTGACGGCCGCCGCAAAGCCCGCAGCCCCACGGGCTGTGGGGCCACGCGAGCGGCTGCCAAAGAGCTTTCCAACGAGGCACGTCTTACCCTCCTGGCTCTTCGGGCGTGGGAGCTGTGGCCAGAGCCGCGGCCCTACCGGAAAATGCTTCGCAGGCTGGCTCGGCGTCGCCAGGTGGGCGCCGGTGGCACCGAGGCTGACGGCCGCCGCAAAGCCCGCAGCCCCACGGGCTGTGGGGCCACGCGAGCGGCTGCCAAAGAGCTTTCCAACGAGGCACGGCTTTCCCTCCTGGCTCTTCGGGCGTGGGAGCTGTGGCCAGAGCTGCGGCCCTACCGGAAAATGCTTCACAGGCTGGCTCAGCGGCGCCAGGTGGGCGCCGGTGGCGCCGAGGCTGACGGCCGCCGCAAAGCCCGCAGCCCCACGGGCTGTGGGGCCACGCGAGCGGCTGTAAAGAGCTTTCCAACGAGGCACGGCTTTCCCTCCTGGCTCTTCGGGCGTGGGAGCTGTGGCCAGAGCCGCGGCCCTACCGGAAAATGCTTCGCAGGCTGGCGCAACGGCGCCACGTGGGCGCCGGTGGCGCCGAGGCTGACGGCCGCCGCAAAGCCCGCAGCCCCACGGGCTGTGGGGCCACGCCAGCGGCTGCCAAAGAGCTTTCCAACGAGGCACGGCTTTCCCTCCTGGCTCTTCGGGCGTGGGAGCTGTGGCCAGAGCCGCGGCCCTACCGGAAAATGCTTCGCAGGCTGGCGCAGCGGCACCACGTGGGCGCCGGTGGCGCCGAGGCTGACGGCCGCCGCAAAGCCCGCAGCCCCACGGGCTGTGGGGCCACGCGAGCGGCTGCCAAAGAGCTTTCCAACGAGGCACGGCTTTCCCTCCTGGCTCTTCGGGCGTGGGAGCTGTGGCCAGAGCCGCGGCCCTACCGGAAAATGCTTCGCAGGCTGGCTCGGCGGCGCCAGGTGGGCGCCGGTGGCGCCGAGGCTGACGGCCGCCGCAAAGCCCGCAGCCCCACGGGCTGTGGGGCCACGCGAGCGGCTGCCAAAGAGCTTTCCAACAAGGCACGGCTTTCCCTCCTGGCTCTTCGGGCGTGGGAGCTGTGGCCAGAGCCGCGGCCCTACCGGAAAATGCTTCGCAGGCTGGCCCGGCGGCGCCAGGTGGGCGCCGGTGGCGCCGAGGCTGACGGCCGCCGCAAAGCCCGCAGCCCCACGGGCTGTGGGGCCACGCGAGCGGCTGCCAAAGAGGTTTCCAACGAGGCACGGCTTTCCCTCCTGGCTCTTCGGGCGTGGGAGCTGTGGCCAGAGCCGCGGCCCTACCGGAAAATGCTTCGCAGGCTGGCTCGGCGGCACCAGGTGGGCGCCGGTGGCACCGAGGCTGACGGCCGCCGCAAAGCCCGCAGCCCCACGGGCTGTGGGGCCACGTGAGCGGCTGCCAAAGAGCTTTCCAACGAGGCACGGCTTTCCCTCCTGGCTCTTCGGGCGTGGGAGCTGTGGCCAGAGACGCGGCCCTACCGGAAAATGCTTCGCAGGCTGGCTCGGCGGCGTCAGGTGGGCGCCGGTGGCGCCGAGGCGGACGGCCGCCGCAAAGCCCGCAGCCCCACGGGCTGTGGGGCCACGCGAGCGGCTGCCAAAGAGCTTTCCAACGAGGCACGGCTTTCCCTCCTGGCACTTCGGGCGTGGGAGATGTGGCCAGAGACGCAGCCCTACCGGAAAATGCTTCGCAGGCTGGCTCGGAGGCGCCAGGTGGGCGCCGGTGGCGCCGAGGCTGACGGCCGCCGCAAAGCCCGCAGCCCCACGGGCTGTGGGGCCACGCGAGCGGCTGCCAAAGAGCTTTCCAACGAGGCACGGCTTTCCCTCCTGGCTCTTCGGGCGTGGGAGCTGTGGCCAGAGCCGCGGCCCTACCGGAAAATGCTTCGCAGGCTGGCTCGGCGGCGCCAGGTGGGCGCCGGTGGCGCCGAGGCTGACGGCCGCCGCAAAGCCCGCAGCCCCACGGGCTGTGGGGCCATGCGAGCGGCTGCCAAAGAGCTTTCCAACGAGGCACGGCTTCCCCTCCTGGCTCTTCGGGCATGGGAGCTGTGGCCAGAGCCGCGGCCCTACCGGAAAATGCTTCGCAGGCTGGCTCGGCGGCGCCAGGTGGGCGCCGGTGGCGCCGAGGCTGATGGCCGCCGCAAAGCCCGCAGCCCCACGGGCTGTGGGGCCACGCGAGCGGCTGCCAAAGAGCTTTCCAACGAGGCACGGCTTTCCCTCCTGGCTCTTCGGGCGTGGGAGCTGTGGCCAGAGCCGCGGCCCTACCGGAAAATGCTTCGCAGGCTGGCTGGGCGGCGCCACGTGGGCGCCGGTGGCGCCGAGGCTGACGGCCGCCGCAAAGCCCGCAGCCCCACGGGCTGTGGGGCCATGCGAGCGGCTGCCAAAGAGCTTTCCAACGAGGCACGGCTTTCCCTCCTGGCTCTTCGGGCGTCAGAGCTGTGGCCAGAGCCGCGGCCCTACCGGAAAATGCTTTGCAGGCTGGCTCGGCGGCACCACGTGGGCGCCGGTGGCGCCGAGGCTGACGGCCGCCGCAAAGCCCGCAGCCCCACGGGCTGTGGGGCCACGCGAGCAGCTGCCAAAGAGCTTTCCAACGAGGCATGGCTTTCCCTCCTGGCTCTTCGGGCGTGGGAGCTGTGGCCAGAGCCGCGGCCCTACCCGAAAATGCTTCGCAGGCTGGCTCGGCGGCGCCAGGTGGGCGCCAGTGGCACCGAGGCTGACGGCCGCCGCAAAGCCCGCAGCCCCACGGGCTGCGGGGCCACGCAAGCGGCTGCCAAAGAGCTTTCCAACGAGGCACGGCTTTCCCTCCTGGCTCTTCGGGCGTGGGAGCTGTGGCCAGAGCCGCGGCCCTACCCGAAAATGCTTCGCAGGCTGGCTCGGCGGCGCCAGGTGGGCGCCGGTGGCACCGAGGCTGACGGCCGCCGCAAAGCCCGCAGCCCCACGGGCTGTGGGGCCACGCGAGCGGCTGCCAAAGAGCTTTCCAACGAGGCACGGCTTTCCCTCCTGGCTCTTCGGGCGTGGGAGCTGTGGCCAGAGCCGCGGCCCTACCGGAAAATGCTTTGCAGGCTGGCTCGGCGGCACCACGTGGGCGCCGGTGGCGCCGAGGCTGACGGCCGCCACAAAGCCCGCAGCCCCACGGGCTGTGGGGCCACGCGAGCGGCTGCCAAAGAGCTTTCCAACGAGGCACGGCTTTCCCTCCTGGCTCTTCGGGCGTGGGAGCTGTGGCCAGAGCCGCGGCCCTACCGGAAAATGCTTCGCAGGCTGGCTCGGCGGCGCCAGGTGGGCGCCGGTGCCGCCGAGGCTGACGGCCGCCGCAAAGCCCGCAGCCCCACGGGCTGCGGGGCCACGCAAGCGGCTGCCAAAGAGCTTTCCAACGAGGCACGGCTTTCCCTCCTGGCTCTTCGGGCGTGGGAGCTGTGGCCAGAGCCGCGGCCCTACCGGAAAATGCTTCGCAGGCTGGCTCGGCGGCACCAGGTGGGCGCCGGTGGCGCCGAGGCTGACGGCCGCCGCAAAGCCCGCAGCCCCACGGGCTGTGGGGCCACGCGAGCGGCTGCCAAAGAGCTTTCCAACGAGGCACGGCTTTCCCTCCTGGCTCTTCGGGCGTGGGAGCTGTGGCCAGAGACGCGGCCCTACCGGAAAATGCTTCGCAGGCTGGCGCAGCGGCGCCACGTGGGCGGCGGTGGCGCCGAGGCTGACGGCCGCCGGAAAGCCCGCAGCCCCACGGGCTGTGGGGCCACGCGAGCGGCTGCCAAAGAGCTTTCCAACGAGGCACGGCTTTCCCTCCTGGCTCTTCGGGCGTGGGAGCTGTCGCCAGAGCCGCGGCCCTACCGGAAAATGCTTCGCAGGCTGGCTCGGCGGCGCCACGTGGGCGGCGGTGGCGCCGAGGCTGACGGCCGCCGCAAAGCCCGCAGCCCCACGGGCTGTGGGGCCACGCGAGCGGCTGCCAAAGAGCTTTCCAACGAGGCACGGCTTTCCCTCCTGGCTCTTCGGGCGTGGGAGCTGTGGCCAGAGCCGCGGCCCTACCGGAAAATGCTTCGCAGGCTGGCTCGGCGTCGCTAGGTGGGCGCCGGTGGCACCGAGGCTGACGGCCGCCGCAAAGCCCGCAGCCCCACGGGCTGTGGGGCCACGCGAGCGGCTGCCAAAGAGCTTTCCAACGAGGCACGGCTTCCCCTCCTGGCTCTTCGGGCATGGGAGCTGTGGCCAGAGCCGCGGCCCTACCGGAAAATGCTTCGCAGGCTGGCTCGGCGGCGCCAGGTGGGCGCCGGTGGCGCCGAGGCTGATGGCCGCCGCAAAGCCCGCAGCCCCACGGGCTGTGGGGCCACGCGAGCGGCTGCCAAAGAGCTTTCCAACGAGGCACGGCTTTCCCTCCTGGCTCTTCGGGCGTGGGAGCTGTGGCCAGAGCCGCGGCCCTACCGGAAAATGCTTCGCAGGCTGGCTGGGCGGCGCCACGTGGGCGCCGGTGGCGCCGAGGCTGACGGCCGCCGCAAAGCCCGCAGCCCCACGGGCTGTGGGGCCATGCGAGCGGCTGCCAAAGAGCTTTCCAACGAGGCACGGCTTTCCCTCCTGGCTCTTCGGGCGTCAGAGCTGTGGCCAGAGCCGCGGCCCTACCGGAAAATGCTTTGCAGGCTGGCTCGGCGGCACCACGTGGGCGCCGGTGGCGCCGAGGCTGACGGCCGCCGCAAAGCCCGCAGCCCCACGGGCTGTGGGGCCACGCGAGCAGCTGCCAAAGAGCTTTCCAACGAGGCATGGCTTTCCCTCCTGGCTCTTCGGGCGTGGGAGCTGTGGCCAGAGCCGCGGCCCTACCCGAAAATGCTTCGCAGGCTGGCTCGGCGGCGCCAGGTGGGCGCCAGTGGCACCGAGGCTGACGGCCGCCGCAAAGCCCGCAGCCCCACGGGCTGTGGGGCCACGCGAGCGGCTGCCAAAGAGCTTTCCAACGAGGCACGGCTTTCCCTCCTGGCTCTTCAGGCGTGGGAGCTGTGGCCAGAGCCGCGGCCCTACCGGAAAATGCTTTGCAGGCTGGCTCGGCGGCACCACGTGGGCGGCGGTGGCGCCGAGGCTGACGGCCGCCACAAAGCCCGCAGCCCCACGGGCTGTGGGGCCACGCGAGCGGCTGCCAAAGAGCTTTCCAACGAGGCACGGCTTTCCCTCCTGGCTCTTCGGGCGTGGGAGCTGTGGCCAGAGCCGCGGCCCTACCGGAAAATGCTTCGCAGGCTGGCTCGGCGGCGCCAGGTGGGCGCCGGTGCCGCCGAGGCTGACGGCCGCCGCAAAGCCCGCAGCCCCACGGGCTGCGGGGCCACGCAAGCGGCTGCCAAAGAGCTTTCCAACGAGGCACGGCTTTCCCTCCTGGCTCTTCGGGCGTGGGAGCTGTGGCCAGAGCCGCGGCCCTACCCGAAAATGCTTCGCAGGCTGGCTCGGCGGCGCCAGGTGGGCGCCGGTGGCACCGAGGCTGACGGCCGCCGCAAAGCCCGCAGCCCCACGGGCTGTGGGGCCACGCGAGCGGCTGCCAAAGAGCTTTCCAACGAGGCACGGCTTTCCCTCCTGGCTCTTCGGGCGTGGGAGCTGTGGCCAGAGCCGCGGCCCTACCGGAAAATGCTTTGCAGGCTGGCTCGGCGGCACCACGTGGGCGGCGGTGGCGCCGAGGCTGACGGCCGCCACAAAGCCCGCAGCCCCACGGGCTGTGGGGCCACGCGAGCGGCTGCCAAAGAGCTTTCCAACGAGGCACGGCTTTCCCTCCTGGCTCTTCGGGCGTGGGAGCTGTGGCCAGAGCCGCGGCCCTACCGGAAAATGCTTCGCAGGCTGGCTCGGCGGCGCCAGGTGGGCGCCGGTGCCGCCGAGGCTGACGGCCGCCGCAAAGCCCGCAGCCCCACGGGCTGCGGGGCCACGCAAGCGGCTGCCAAAGAGCTTTCCAACGAGGCACGGCTTTCCCTCCTGGCTCTTCGGGCGTGGGAGCTGTGGCCAGAGCCGCGGCCCTACCGGAAAATGCTTCGCAGGCTGGCTCGGCGGCACCAGGTGGGCGCCGGTGGCGCCGAGGCTGACGGCCGCCGCAAAGCCCGCAGCCCCACGGGCTGTGGGGCCACGCGAGCGGCTGCCAAAGAGCTTTCCAACGAGGCACGGCTTTCCCTCCTGGCTCTTCGGGCGTGGGAGCTGTGGCCAGAGACGCGGCCCTACCGGAAAATGCTTCGCAGGCTGGCGCAGCGGCGCCACGTGGGCGGCGGTGGCGCCGAGGCTGACGGCCGCCGGAAAGCCCGCAGCCCCACGGGCTGTGGGGCCACGCGAGCGGCTGCCAAAGAGCTTTCCAACGAGGCACGGCTTTCCCTCCTGGCTCTTCGGGCGTGGGAGCTGTCGCCAGAGCCGCGGCCCTACCGGAAAATGCTTCGCAGGCTGGCGCGGCGGCGCCACGTGGGCGGCGGTGGCGCCGAGGCTGACGGCCGCCGCAAAGCCCGCAGCCCCACGGGCTGTGGGGCCACGCGAGCGGCTGCCAAAGAGCTTTCCAACGAGGCACGGCTTTCCCTCCTGGCTCTTCGGGCGTGGGAGCTGTGGCCAGAGCCGCGGCCCTACCGGAAAATGCTTCGCAGGCTGGCTCGGCGTCGCTAGGTGGGCGCCGGTGGCACCGAGGCTGACGGCCGCCGCAAAGCCCGCAGCCCCACGGGCTGTGGGGCCACGCGAGCGGCTGCCAAAGAGCTTTCCAACGAGGCACGGCTTTCCCTCCTGGCTCTTCGGGCGTGGGAGCTGTGGCCAGAGCCGCGGCCCTACCGGAAAATGCTTCGCAGGCTGGCTCGGCAGCGCCAGGTGGGCGCCGGTGGCGCCGAGGCTGACGGCCGCCGCAAAGCCCGCAGCCCCACGGGCTGTGGGGCCACGCGAGCGGCTGCCAAAGAGCTTTCCAACGAGGCACGGCTTCCCCTCCTGGCTCTTCGGGCATGGGAGCTGTGGCCAGAGCCGCGGCCCTACCGGAAAATGCTTCGCAGGCTGGCTCGGCGGCGCCAGGTGGGCGCCGGTGGCGACGAGGCTGATGGCCGCCGCAAAGCCCGCAGCCCCACGGGCTGTGGGGCCACGCGAGCGGCTGCCAAAGAGCTTTCCAACGAGGCACGGCTTTCCCTCCTGGCTCTTCGGGCGTGGGAGCTGTGGCCAGAGCCGCGGCCCTACCGGAAAATGCTTTGCAGGCTGGCTCGGCGGCACCACGTGGGCGGCGGTGGCGCCGAGGCTGACGGCCGCCACAAAGCCCGCAGCCCCACGGGCTGTGGGGCCACGCGAGCGGCTGCCAAAGAGCTTTCCAACGAGGCACGGCTTTCCCTCCTGGCTCTTCGGGCGTCAGAGCTGTGGCCAGAGCCGCGGCACTACCGGAAAATGCTTCGCAGGCTGGCTCGGCGGCGCCAGGTGGGCGCCGGTGCCGCCGAGGCTGACGGCCGCCGCAAAGCCCGCAGCCCCACGGGCTGCGGGGCCACGCAAGCGGCTGCCAAAGAGCTTTCCAACGAGGCACGGCTTTCCCTCCTGGCTCTTCGGGCGTGGGAGCTGTGGCCAGAGCCGCGGCCCTACCGGAAAATGCTTCGCAGGCTGGCTCGGCGGCACCAGGTGGGCGCCGGTGGCGCCGAGGCTGACGGCCGCCGCAAAGCCCGCAGCCCCACGGGCTGTGGGGCCACGCGAGCGGCTGCCAAAGAGCTTTCCAACGAGGCACGGCTTTCCCTCCTGGCTCTTCGGGCGTGGGAGCTGTCGCCAGAGCCGCGGCCCTACCGGAAAATGCTTCGCAGGCTGGCGCGGCGGCGCCACGTGGGCGGCGGTGGCGCCGAGGCTGACGGCCGCCGCAAAGCCCGCAGCCCCACGGGCTGTGGGGCCACGCGAGCGGCTGCCAAAGAGCTTTCCAACGAGGCACGGCTTTCCCTCCTGGCTCTTCGGGCGTGGGAGCTGTGGCCAGAGCCGCGGCCCTACCGGAAAATGCTTCGCAGGCTGGCTCGGCGTCGCTAGGTGGGCGCCGGTGGCACCGAGGCTGACGGCCGCCGCAAAGCCCGCAGCCCCACGGGCTGTGGGGCCACGCGAGCGGCTGCCAAAGAGCTTTCCAACGAGGCACGGCTTTCCCTCCTGGCTCTTCGGGCGTGGGAGCTGTGGCCAGAGCCGCGGCCCTACCGGAAAATGCTTCGCAGGCTGGCGCAGCGGCGCCACGTGGGCGCCGGTGGCGCCGAGGCTGACGGCCGCCGCAAAGCCCGCAGCCCCACGGGCTGTGGGGCCACGCGAGCGGCTGCCAAAGAGCTTTCCAACGAGGCACGGCTTTCCCTCCTGGCTCTTCGGGCGTGGGAGCTGTGGCCAGAGCCGCGGCCCTACCGGAAAATGCTTTGCAGGCTGGCTCGGCGGCACCACGTGGGCGGCGGTGGCGCCGAGGCTGACGGCCGCCACAAAGCCCGCAGCCCCACGGGCTGTGGGGCCACGCGAGCGGCTGCCAAAGAGCTTTCCAACGAGGCACGGCTTTCCCTCCTGGCTCTTCGGGCGTGGGAGCTGTGGCCAGAGCCGCGGCCCTACCGGAAAATGCTTCGCAGGCTGGCTCGGCGGCGCCAGGTGGGCGCCGGTGCCGCCGAGGCTGACGGCCGCCGCAAAGCCCGCAGCCCCACGGGCTGTGGGGCCACGCGAGCGGCTGCCAAAGAGCTTTCCAACGAGGCACGGCTTTCCCTCCTGGCTCTTCGGGCGTGGGAGCTGTGGCCAGAGCCGCGGCCCTACCGGAAAATGCTTTGCAGGCTGGCTCGGCGGCACCACGTGGGCGGCGGTGGCGCCGAGGCTGACGGCCGCCACAAAGCCCGCAGCCCCACGGGCTGTGGGGCCACGCGAGCGGCTGCCAAAGAGCTTTCCAACGAGGCACGGCTTTCCCTCCTGGCTCTTCGGGCGTGGGAGCTGTGGCCAGAGCCGCGGCCCTACCGGAAAATGCTTCGCAGGCTGGCTCGGCGGCGCCAGGTGGGCGCCGGTGCCGCCGAGGCTGACGGCCGCCGCAAAGCCCGCAGCCCCACGGGCTGCGGGGCCACGCAAGCGGCTGCCAAAGAGCTTTCCAACGAGGCACGGCTTTCCCTCCTGGCTCTTCGGGCGTGGGAGCTGTGGCCAGAGCCGCGGCCCTACCCGAAAATGCTTCGCAGGCTGGCTCGGCGGCGCCAGGTGGGCGCCGGTGGCACCGAGGCTGACGGCCGCCGCAAAGCCCGCAGCCCCACGGGCTGTGGGGCCACGCGAGCGGCTGCCAAAGAGCTTTCCAACGAGGCACGGCTTTCCCTCCTGGCTCTTCGGGCGTGGGAGCTGTGGCCAGAGCCGCGGCCCTACCGGAAAATGCTTTGCAGGCTGGCTCGGCGGCACCACGTGGGCGGCGGTGGCGCCGAGGCTGACGGCCGCCACAAAGCCCGCAGCCCCACGGGCTGTGGGGCCACGCGAGCGGCTGCCAAAGAGCTTTCCAACGAGGCACGGCTTTCCCTCCTGGCTCTTCGGGCGTGGGAGCTGTGGCCAGAGCCGCGGCACTACCGGAAAATGCTTCGCAGGCTGGCTCGGCGGCGCCAGGTGGGCGCCGGTGCCGCCGAGGCTGACGGCCGCCGCAAAGCCCGCAGCCCCACGGGCTGCGGGGCCACGCAAGCGGCTGCCAAAGAGCTTTCCAACGAGGCACGGCTTTCCCTCCTGGCTCTTCGGGCGTGGGAGCTGTGGCCAGAGCCGCGGCCCTACCGGAAAATGCTTCGCAGGCTGGCTCGGCGGCACCAGGTGGGCGCCGGTGGCGCCGAGGCTGACGGCCGCCGCAAAGCCCGCAGCCCCACGGGCTGTGGGGCCACGCGAGCGGCTGCCAAAGAGCTTTCCAACGAGGCACGGCTTTCCCTCCTGGCTCTTCGGGCGTGGGAGCTGTCGCCAGAGCCGCGGCCCTACCGGAAAATGCTTCGCAGGCTGGCGCGGCGGCGCCACGTGGGCGGCGGTGGCGCCGAGGCTGACGGCCGCCGCAAAGCCCGCAGCCCCACGGGCTGTGGGGCCACGCGAGCGGCTGCCAAAGAGCTTTCCAACGAGGCACGGCTTTCCCTCCTGGCTCTTCGGGCGTGGGAGCTGTGGCCAGAGCCGCGGCCCTACCGGAAAATGCTTCGCAGGCTGGCTCGGCGTCGCTAGGTGGGCGCCGGTGGCACCGAGGCTGACGGCCGCCGCAAAGCCCGCAGCCCCACGGGCTGTGGGGCCACGCGAGCGGCTGCCAAAGAGCTTTCCAACGAGGCACGGCTTTCCCTCCTGGCTCTTCGGGCGTGGGAGCTGTGGCCAGAGCCGCGGCCCTACCCGAAAATGCTTCGCAGGCTGGCGCAGCGGCGCCACGTGGGCGCCGGTGGCGCCGAGGCTGACGGCCGCCGCAAAGCCCGCAGCCCCACGGGCTGTGGGGCCACGCGAGCGGCTGCCAAAGAGCTTTCCAACGAGGCACGGCTTTCCCTCCTGGCTCTTCGGGCGTGGGAGCTGTGGCCAGAGCCGCGGCCCTACCGGAAAATGCTTTGCAGGCTGGCTCGGCGGCACCACGTGGGCGGCGGTGGCGCCGAGGCTGACGGCCGCCACAAAGCCCGCAGCCCCACGGGCTGTGGGGCCACGCGAGCGGCTGCCAAAGAGCTTTCCAACGAGGCACGGCTTTCCCTCCTGGCTCTTCGGGCGTGGGAGCTGTGGCCAGAGCCGCGGCCCTACCGGAAAATGCTTCGCAGGCTGGCTCGGCGGCGCCAGGTGGGCGCCGGTGCCGCCGAGGCTGACGGCCGCCGCAAAGCCCGCAGCCCCACGGGCTGTGGGGCCACGCGAGCGGCTGCCAAAGAGCTTTCCAACGAGGCACGGCTTTCCCTCCTGGCTCTTCGGGCGTGGGAGCTGTGGCCAGAGCCGCGGCCCTACCGGAAAATGCTTTGCAGGCTGGCTCGGCGGCACCACGTGGGCGGCGGTGGCGCCGAGGCTGACGGCCGCCACAAAGCCCGCAGCCCCACGGGCTGTGGGGCCACGCGAGCGGCTGCCAAAGAGCTTTCCAACGAGGCACGGCTTTCCCTCCTGGCTCTTCGGGCGTGGGAGCTGTGGCCAGAGCCGCGGCCCTACCGGAAAATGCTTCGCAGGCTGGCTCGGCGGCGCCAGGTGGGCGCCGGTGACACCGAGGCTGACGGCCGCCGCAAAGCCCGCAGCCCCACGGGCTGCGGGGCCACGCAAGCGGCTGCCAAAGAGCTTTCCAACGAGGCACGGCTTTCCCTCCTGGCTCTTCGGGCGTGGGAGCTGTGGCCAGAGCCGCGGCCCTACCCGAAAATGCTTCGCAGGCTGGCTCGGCGGCGCCAGGTGGGCGCCGGTGGCACCGAGGCTGACGGCCGCCGCAAAGCCCGCAGCCCCACGGGCTGTGGGGCCACGCGAGCGGCTGCCAAAGAGCTTTCCAACGAGGCACGGCTTTCCCTCCTGGCTCTTCGGGCGTGGGAGCTGTGGCCAGAGCCGCGGCCCTACCGGAAAATGCTTTGCAGGCTGGCTCGGCGGCACCACGTGGGCGGCGGTGGCGCCGAGGCTGACGGCCGCCACAAAGCCCGCAGCCCCACGGGCTGTGGGGCCACGCGAGCGGCTGCCAAAGAGCTTTCCAACGAGGCACGGCTTTCCCTCCTGGCTCTTCGGGCGTGGGAGGTGTGGCCAGAGCCGCGGCACTACCGGAAAATGCTTCGCAGGCTGGCTCGGCGGCGCCAGGTGGGCGCCGGTGCCGCCGAGGCTGACGGCCGCCGCAAAGCCCGCAGCCCCACGGGCTGCGGGGCCACGCAAGCGGCTGCCAAAGAGCTTTCCAACGAGGCACGGCTTTCCCTCCTGGCTCTTCGGGCGTGGGAGCTGTCGCCAGAGCCGCGGCCCTACCGGAAAATGCTTCGCAGGCTGGCGCGGCGGCGCCACGCGGGCGGCGGTGGCGCCGAGGCTGACGGCCGCCGCAAAGCCCGCAGCCCCACGGGCTGTGGGGCCACGCGAGCGGCTGCCAAAGAGCTTTCCAACGAGGCACGGCTTTCCCTCCTGGCTCTTCGGGCGTGGGAGCTGTGGCCAGAGCCGCGGCCCTACCGGAAAATGCTTCGCAGGCTGGCTCGGCGTCGCTAGGTGGGCGCCGGTGGCACCGAGGCTGACGGCCGCCGCAAAGCCCGCAGCCCCACGGGCTGTGGGGCCACGCGAGCGGCTGCCAAAGAGCTTTCCAACGAGGCACGGCTTTCCCTCCTGGCTCTTCGGGCGTGGGAGCTGTGGCCAGAGCCGCGGCCCTACCGGAAAATGCTTCGCAGGCTGGCGCAGCGGCGCCACGTGGGCGCCGGTGGCGCCGAGGCTGACGGCCGCCGCAAAGCCCGCAGCCCCACGGGCTGTGGGGCCACGCGAGCGGCTGCCAAAGAGCTTTCCAACGAGGCACGGCTTTCCCTCCTGGCTCTTCGGGCGTGGGAGCTGTGGCCAGAGACGCGGCCCTACCGGAAAATGCTTCGCAGGCTGGCTCGGCGTCGCTAGGTGGGCGCCGGTGGCACCGAGGCTGACGGCCGCCGCAAAGCCCGCAGCCCCACGGGCTGTGGGGCCACGCGAGCGGCTGCCAAAGAGCTTTCCAACGAGGCACGGCTTTCCCTCCTGGCTCTTCGGGCGTGGGAGCTGTGGCCAGAGACGCGGCCCTACCGGAAAATGCTTCGCAGGCTGGCGCAGCGGCGCCACGTGGGCGCCGGTGGCGCCGAGGCTGACGGCCGCCGCAAAGCCCGCAGCCCCACGGGCTGTGGGGCCATGCGAGCGGCTGCCAAAGAGCTTTCCAACGAGGCACGGCTTTCCCTCCTGGCTCTTCGGGCGTGGGAGCTGTGGCCAGAGACGCAGTCCTACGGGAAAATGCTTCGCAGGCTGGCTCGGAGGCGCCAGGTGGGCGCCGGTGGCGCCGAGGCTGACGGCCGCCGCAAAGCCCGCAGCCCCACGGGCTGTGGGGCCACGCGAGCGGCTGCCAAAGAGCTTTCCAACGAGGCACGGCTTTCCCTCCTGGCTCTTCGGGCGTGGGAGCTGTGGCCAGAGCCGCGGCCCTACCGGAAAATGCTTCGCAGGCTGGCTCGGCGGCGCCAGGTGGGCGCTGGTGGCACCGAGGCTCACGGCCGCCGCAAAGCCCACAGCCCCACGGGCTGTGGGGCCACGCGAGCGGCTGCCATAGAGCTTTCCAACGAGGCACGGCTTTCCCTCCTGGCTCTTCGGGCGTGGGAGCTGTGGCCAGAGCCGCGGCCCTACGGGAAAATGCTTCGCAGGCTGGCTCTGCGGTGCCAGGTGGGCGCCGGTGGCAACGAGGCTGACGGCCACCGGAAAGCCCGCAGCCCCACAGGCTGGGAGGCCACGCGAGCGGCTGCCAAAGAGCTTTCCAACGAGGCACGGCTTTCCCTCCTGGCTCTTCGGGCGTGGGAGCTGTGGCCAGAGCCGCGGCCCTACCGGAAAATGCTTCGCAGGCTGGCGCAGCGGCGCCACGTGGGCGCCGGTGGCGCCGAGGCTGACGGCCGCCGCAAAGCCCGCAGCCCCACGGGCTGTGGGGCCACGCGAGCGGCTGCCAAAGAGCTTTCCAACGAGGCACGGCTTTCCCTCCTGGCTCTTCGGGCATGGGAGCTGTGTCCAGAGCCGCGGCCCTACCGGAAAATGCTTCGCAGGCTGGCTCGGCGGCGCCAGGTGGGCGCCGGTGGCACCGAGGCTGATGGCCGCCGCAAAGCCCGCAGCCCCACGGGCTGTGGGGCCACGCGAGCGGCTGCCAAAGAGCTTTCCAACGAGGCACGTCTTACCCTCCTGGCTCTTCGGGCGTGGGAGCTGTGGCCAGAGCCGCGGCCCTACCGGAAAATGCTTCGCAGGCTGGCTCGGCGTCGCCAGGTGGGCGCCGGTGGCACCGAGGCTGACGGCCGCCGCAAAGCCCGCAGCCCCACGGGCTGTGGGGCCACGCGAGCGGCTGCCAAAGAGCTTTCCAACGAGGCACGGCTTTCCCTCCTGGCTCTTCGGGCGTGGGAGCTGTGGCCAGAGCTGCGGCCCTACCGGAAAATGCTTCGCAGGCTGGCTCAGCGGCGCCAGGTGGGCGCCGGTGGCGCCGAGGCTGACGGCCGCCGCAAAGCCCGCAGCCCCACGGGCTGTGGGGCCACGCGAGCGGCTGCCAAAGAGCTTTCCAACGAGGCACGGCTTTCCCTCCTGGCTCTTCGGGCGTGGGAGCTGTGGCCAGAGCCGCGGCCCTACCGGAAAATGCTTCGCAGGCTGGCGCAGCGGCGCCACGTGGGCGCCGGTGGCGCCGAGGCTGACGGCCGCCGCAAAGCCCGCAGCCCCACGGGCTGTGGGGCCACGCCAGCGGCTGCCAAAGAGCTTTCCAACGAGGCACGGCTTTCCCTCCTGGCTCTTCGGGCGTGGGAGCTGTGGCCAGAGCCGCGGCCCTACCGGAAAATGCTTCGCAGGCTGGCGCAGCGGCGCCACGTGGGCGCCGGTGGCGCCGAGGCTGACGGCCGCCGCAAAGCCCGCAGCCCCACGGGCTGTGGGGCCACGCGAGCGGCTGCCAAAGAGCTTTCCAACGAGGCACGGCTTTCCCTCCTGGCTCTTCGGGCGTGGGAGCTGTGGCCAGAGCCGCGGCCCTACCGGAAAATGCTTCGCAGGCTGGCTCGGCGGCGCCAGGTGGGCGCCGGTGGCACCGAGGCTGACGGCCGCCGCAAAGCCCGCAGCCCCACGGGCTGTGGGGCCACGCGAGCGGCTGCCAAAGAGCTTTCCAACGAGGCACGGCTTTCCCTCCTGGCTCTTCGGGCGTGGGAGCTGTGGCCAGAGCCGCGGCCCTACCGGAAAATGCTTCGCAGGCTGGCACGGCGGCACCACGTGGGCGCCGGTGGCGCCGAGGCTGACGGCCGCCGCAAAGCCCGCAGCCCCACGGGCTGTGGGGCCACGCGAGCGGCTGCCAAAGAGCTTTCCAACGAGGCACGGCTTTCCCTCCTGGCTCTTCGGGCGTGGGAGCTGTGGCCAGAGCTGCGGCCCTACCGGAAAATGCTTTGCAGGCTGGCTAGGCGGCACCACGTGGGCGCCGGTGGCGCCGAGGCTGACGGCCGCCGCAAAGCCCGCAGCCCCACGGGCTGTGGGGCCACGCGAGCGGCTGCCAAAGAGCTTTCCAACGAGGCACGGCTTTCCCTCCTGGCTCTTCGGGCGTGGGAGATGTGGCCAGAGCCGCGGCCCTACCGGAAAATGCTTCGCAGGCTGGCTCGGCGGCGCCAGGTGGGCGCCGGTGGCACCGAGGCTGACGGCCGCCGCAAAGCCCGCAGCCCCACGGGCTGTGGGGCCACGCGAGCGGCTGCCAAAGAGCTTTCCAACGAGGCACGGCTTTCCCTCCTGGCTCTTCGGGCGTGGGAGCTGTGGCCAGAGCTGCGGCCCTACCGGAAAATGCTTGCAGGCTGGCTCGGCGGCACCACGTGGGCGCCGGTGGCGCCGAGGCTGACGGCCGCCGCAAAGCCCGCAGCCCCACGGGCTGTGGGGCCACGCGAGCGGCTGCCAAAGAGCTTTCCAACGAGGCACGGCTTTCCCTCCTGGCTCTTCGGGCGTGGGAGCTGTGGCCAGAGCCGCGGCCCTACCGGAAAATGCTTCGCAGGCTGGCTCGGCGGCGCCAGGTGGGCGCCGGTGGCGCCGAGGCTGACGGCCGCCGCAAAGCCCGCAGCTCCACGGGCTGTGGGGCCACGCGAGCGGCTGCCAAAGAGCTTTCCAACAAGGCACGGCTTTCCCTCCTGGCTCTTCGGGCGTGGGAGCTGTGGCCAGAGCCGCGGCCCTACCGGAAAATGCTTCGCAGGCTGGCCCGGCGGCGCCAGGTGGGCGCCGGTGGCGCCGAGGCTGACGGCCGCCGCAAAGCCCGCAGCCCCACGGGCTGCGGGGCCACGCGAGCGGCTGCCAAAGAGGTTTCCAACGAGGCACGGCTTTCCCTCCTGGCTCTTCGGGCGTGGGAGCTGTGGCCAGAGCCGCGGCCCTACCGGAAAATGCTTCGCAGGCTGGCTCGGCGGCACCAGGTGGGCGCCGGTGGCACCGAGGCTGACGGCCGCCGCAAAGCCCGCAGCCCCACGGGCTGTGGGGCCACGTGAGCGGCTGCCAAAGAGCTTTCCAACGAGGCACGGCTTTCCCTCCTGGCTCTTCGGGCGTGGGAGCTGTGGCCAGAGACGCGGCCCTACCGGAAAATGCTTCGCAGGCTGGCTCGGCGGCGTCAGGTGGGCGCCGGTGGCGCCGAGGCGGACGGCCGCCGGAAAGCCCGCAGCCCCACGGGCTGTGGGGCCACGCGAGCGGCTGCCAAAGAGCTTTCCAACGAGGCACGGCTTTCCCTCCTGGCACTTCGGGCGTGGGAGATGTGGCCAGAGACGCAGCCCTACCGGAAAATGCTTCGCAGGCTGGCTCGGAGGCGCCAGGTGGGCGCCGGTGGCGCCGAGGCTGACGGCCGCCGCAAAGCCCGCAGCCCCACGGGCTGTGGGGCCACGCGAGCGGCTGCCAAAGAGCTTTCCAACGAGGCACGGCTTTCCCTCCTGGCTCTTCGGGCGTGGGAGCTGTGGCCAGAGCCGCGGCCCTACCGGAAAATGCTTCGCAGGCTGGCTCGGCGGCGCCAGGTGGGCGCCGGTGGCGCCGAGGCTGACGGCCGCCGGAAAGCCCGCAGCCCCACGGGCTGTGGGGCCACGCGAGCGGCTGCCAAAGAGCTTTCCAACGAGGCACGGCTTCCCCTCCTGGCTCTTCGGGCATGGGAGCTGTGGCCAGAGCCGCGGCCCTACCGGAAAATGCTTCGCAGGCTGGCTCGGCGGCGCCAGGTGGGCGCCGGTGGCGCCGAGGCTGATGGCCGCCGCAAAGCCCGCAGCCCCACGGGCTGTGGGGCCACGCGAGCGGCTGCCAAAGAGCTTTCCAACGAGGCACGGCTTTCCCTCCTGGCTCTTCGGGCGTGGGAGCTGTGGCCAGAGCCGCGGCCCTACCGGAAAATGCTTCGCAGGCTGGCTCGGCGTCGCTAGGTGGGCGCCGGTGGCACCGAGGCTGACGGCCGCCGCAAAGCCCGCAGCCCCACGGGCTGTGGGGCCACGCGAGCGGCTGCCAAAGAGCTTTCCAACGAGGCACGGCTTTCCCTCCTGGCTCTTCGGGCGTGGGAGCTGTGGCCAGAGCCGCGGCCCTACCGGAAAATGCTTCGCAGGCTGGCGCAGCGGCACCACGTGGGCGCCGGTGGCGCCGAGGCTGACGGCCGCCGCAAAGCCCGCAGCCCCACGGGCTGTGGGGCCACGCGAGCGGCTGCCAAAGAGCTTTCCAACGAGGCACGGCTTTCCCTCCTGGCTCTTCGGGCGTGGGAGCTGTGGCCAGAGACGCGGCCCTACCGGAAAATGCTTCGCAGGCTGGCTCGGCGGCGCCAGGTGGGCGCCGGTGGCACCGAGGCTGACGGCCGCCGCAAAGCCCGCAGCCCCACGTGCTGTGGGGCCACGCGAGCGGCTGCCAAAGAGCTTTCCAACGAGGCACGGCTTTCCCTCCTGGCTCTTCGGGCGTGGGAGCTGTGGCCAGAGACGCGGCCCTACCGGAAAATGCTTCGCAGGCTGGCGCAGCGGCGCCACGTGGGCGCCGGTGGCGCCGAGGCTGACGGCCGCCGCAAAGCCCGCAGCCCCACGGGCTGTGGGGCCATGCGAGCGGCTGCCAAAGAGCTTTCCAACGAGGCACGGCTTTCCCTCCTGGCTCTTCGGGCGTGGGAGCTGTGGCCAGAGACGCAGTCCTACCGGAAAATGCTTCGCAGGCTGGCTCGGCGGCGCCAGGTGGGCGCTGGTGGCACCGAGGCTCACGGCCGCCGCAAAGCCCGCAGCCCCACGGGCTGTGGGGCCACGCGAGCGGCTGCCAAAGAGCTTTCCAACGAGGCACGGCTTTCCCTCCTGGCTCTTCGGGCGTGGGAGCTGTGGCCAGAGCCGCGGCCCTACCGGAAAATGCTTCGCAGGCTGGCGCAGCGGCGCCACGTGGGCGCCGGTGGCGCCGAGGCTGACGGCCGCCGCAAAGCCCGCAGCCCCACGGGCTGTGGGGCCACGCGAGCGGCTGCCAAAGAGCTTTCCAACGAGGCACGGCTTTCCCTCCTGGCTCTTCGGGCGTGGGAGCTGTGGCCAGAGCCGCGGCCCTACCGGAAAATGCTTCGCAGGCTGGCTCGGCGTCGCTAGGTGGGCGCCGGTGGCACCGAGGCTGACGGCCGCCGCAAAGCCCGCAGCCCCACGGGCTGTGGGGCCACGCGAGCGGCTGCCAAAGAGCTTTCCAACGAGGCACGGCTTTCCCTCCTGGCTCTTCGGGCGTGGGAGCTGTGGCCAGAGCCGCGGCCCTACCGGAAAATGCTTCGCAGGCTGGCGCAGCGGCGCCACGTGGGCGCCGGTGGCGCCGAGGCTGACGGCCGCCGCAAAGCCCGCAGCCCCACGGGCTGTGGGGCCACGCGAGCGGCTGCCAAAGAGCTTTCCAACGAGGCACGGCTTTCCCTCCTGGCTCTTCGGGCGTGGGAGCTGTGGCCAGAGACGCGGCCCTACCGGAAAATGCTTCGCAGGCTGGCTCGGCGTCGCTAGGTGGGCGCCGATGGCACCGAGGCTGACGGCTGCCGCAAAGCCCGCAGCCCCACGTGCTGTGGGGCCACGCGAGCGGCTGCCAAAGAGCTTTCCAACGAGGCACGGCTTTCCCTCCTGGCTCTTCGGGCGTGGGAGCTGTGGCCAGAGACGCGGCCCTACCGGAAAATGCTTCGCAGGCTGGCGCAGCGGCGCCACGTGGGCGCCGGTGGCGCCGAGGCTGACGGCCGCCGCAAAGCCCGCAGCCCCACGGGCTGTGGGGCCATGCGAGCGGCTGCCAAAGAGCTTTCCAACGAGGCACGGCTTTCCCTCCTGGCTCTTCGGGCGTGGGAGCTGTGGCCAGAGACGCAGTCCTACCGGAAAATGCTTCGCAGGCTGGCTCGGAGGCGCCAGGTGGGCGCCGGTGGCGCCGAGGCTGACGGCCGCCGCAAAGCCCGCAGCCCCACGGGCTGTGGGGCCACGCGAGCGGCTGCCAAAGAGCTTTCCAACGAGGCACGGCTTTCCCTCCTGGCTCTTCGGGCGTGGGAGCTGTGGCCAGAGCCGCGGCCCTACCGGAAAATGCTTCGCAGGCTGGCTCGGCGGCGCCAGGTGGGCGCTGGTGGCACCGAGGCTCACGGCCGCCGCAAAGCCCGAAGCCCGACGGGCTGTGGGGCCACGCGAGCGGCTGCCATAGAGCTTTCCAACGAGGCACGGCTTTCCCTCCTGGCTCTTCGGGCGTGGGAGCTGTGGCCAGAGCCGCGGCCCTACGGGAAAATGCTTCGCAGGCTGGCTCTGCGGTGCCAGGTGGGCGCCGGTGGCAACGAGGCTGACGGCCACCGGAAAGCCCGCAGCCCCACACGCTGTGAGGCCACGCGAGCGGCTGCCAAAGAGCTTTCCAACGAGGCACGGCTTTCCCTCCTGGCTCTTCGGGCGTGGGAGCTGTGGCCAGAGCCGCGGCCCTACCGGAAAATGCTTCGCAGGCTGGCGCAGCGGCGCCACGTGGGCGCCGGTGGCGCCGAGGCTGACGGCCGCCGCAAAGCCCGCAGCCCCACGGTGTGTGGGGCCACGCGAGCGGCTGCCAAAGAGCTTTCCAACGAGGCACGGCTTTCCCTCCTGGCTCTTCGGGCATGGGAGCTGTGGCCAGAGCCGCGGCCCTACCGGAAAATGCTTCGCAGGCTGGCTCGGCGGCGCCAGGTGGGCGCCGGTTGCACCGAGGCTGATGGCCGCCGCAAAGCCCGCAGCCCCACGGGCTGTGGGGCCACGCGAGCGGCTGCCAAAGAGCTTTCCAACGAGGCACGTCTTACCCTCCTGGCTCTTCGGGCGTGGGAGCTGTGGCCAGAGCCGCGGCCCTACCGGAAAATGCTTCGCAGGCTGGCTCGGCGTCGCCAGGTGGGCGCCGGTGGCACCGAGGCTGACGGCCGCCGCAAAGCCCGCAGCCCCACGGGCTGTGGGGCCACGCGAGCGGCTGCCAAAGAGCTTTCCAACGAGGCACGGCTTTCCCTCCTGGCTCTTCGGGCGTGGGAGCTGTGGCCAGAGCTGCGGCCCTACCGGAAAATGCTTCGCAGGCTGGCTCAGCGGCGCCAGGTGGGCGCCGGTGGCGCCGAGGCTGACGGCCGCCGCAAAGCCCGCAGCCCCACGGGCTGTGGGGCCACGCGAGCGGCTGCCAAAGAGCTTTCCAACGAGGCACGGCTTTCCCTCCTGGCTCTTCGGGCGTGGGAGCTGTGGCCAGAGCCGCGGCCCTACCGGAAAATGCTTCGCAGGCTGGCGCAGCGGCGCCAGGTGGGCGCCGGTGGCGCCGAGGCTGACGGCCGCCGCAAAGCCCGCAGCCCCACGGGCTGTGGGGCCACGCCAGCGGCTGCCAAAGAGCTTTCCAACGAGGCACGGCTTTCCCTCCTGGCTCTTCGGGCGTGGGAGCTGTGGCCAGAGCTGCGGCCCTACCGGAAAATGCTTCGCAGGCTGGCTCGGAGGCGCCAGGTGGGCGCCGGTGGCGCCGAGGCTGACGGCCGCCGCAAAGCCCGCAGCCCCACGGGCTGTGGGGCCACGCGAGCGGCTGCCAAAGAGCTTTCCAACGAGGCACGGCTTTCCCTCCTGGCTCTTCGGGCGTGGGAGCTGTGGCCAGAGCCGCGGCCCTACCGGAAAATGCTTCGCAGGCTGGCTCGGCGTCGCTAGGTGGGCGCCGGTGGCACCGAGGCTGACGGCCGCCGCAAAGCCCGCAGCCCCACGGGCTGTGGGGCCACGCGAGCGGCTGCCAAAGAGCTTTCCAACGAGGCACGGCTTTCCCTCCTGGCTCTTCGGGCGTGGGAGCTGTGGCCAGAGCCGCGGCCCTACCGGAAAATGCTTCGCAGGCTGGCGCAGCGGCGCCACGTGGGCGCCGGTGGCGCCGAGGCTGACGGCCGCCGCAAAGCCCGCAGCCCCACGGGCTGTGGGGCCACGCGAGCGGCTGCCAAAGAGCTTTCCAACGAGGCACGGCTTTCCCTCCTGGCTCTTCGGGCGTGGGAGCTGTGGCCAGAGACGCGGCCCTACCGGAAAATGCTTCGCAGGCTGGCTCGGCGTCGCTAGGTGGGCGCCGATGGCACCGAGGCTGACGGCTGCCGCAAAGCCCGCAGCCCCACGTGCTGTGGGGCCACGCGAGCGGCTGCCAAAGAGCTTTCCAACGAGGCACGGCTTTCCCTCCTGGCTCTTCGGGCGTGGGAGCTGTGGCCAGAGACGCGGCCCTACCGGAAAATGCTTCGCAGGCTGGCGCAGCGGCGCCACGTGGGCGCCGGTGGCGCCGAGGCTGACGGCCGCCGCAAAGCCCGCAGCCCCACGGGCTGTGGGGCCATGCGAGCGGCTGCCAAAGAGCTTTCCAACGAGGCACGGCTTTCCCTCCTGGCTCTTCGGGCGTGGGAGCTGTGGCCAGAGACGCAGTCCTACCGGAAAATGCTTCGCAGGCTGGCTCGGAGGCGCCAGGTGGGCGCCGGTGGCGCCGAGGCTGACGGCCGCCGCAAAGCCCGCAGCCCCACGGGCTGTGGGGCCACGCGAGCGGCTGCCAAAGAGCTTTCCAACGAGGCACGGCTTTCCCTCCTGGCTCTTCGGGCGTGGGAGCTGTGGCCAGAGCCGCGGCCCTACCGGAAAATGCTTCGCAGGCTGGCTCGGCGGCGCCAGGTGGGCGCTGGTGGCACCGAGGCTCACGGCCGCCGCAAAGCCCGAAGCCCGACGGGCTGTGGGGCCACGCGAGCGGCTGCCATAGAGCTTTCCAACGAGGCACGGCTTTCCCTCCTGGCTCTTCGGGCGTGGGAGCTGTGGCCAGAGCCGCGGCCCTACGGGAAAATGCTTCGCAGGCTGGCTCTGCGGTGCCAGGTGGGCGCCGGTGGCAACGAGGCTGACGGCCACCGGAAAGCCCGCAGCCCCACAGGCTGTGAGGCCACGCGAGCGGCTGCCAAAGAGCTTTCCAACGAGGCACGGCTTTCCCTCCTGGCTCTTCGGGCGTGGGAGCTGTGGCCAGAGCCGCGGCCCTACCGGAAAATGCTTCGCAGGCTGGCGCAGCGGCGCCACGTGGGCGCCGGTGGCGCCGAGGCTGACGGCCGCCGCAAAGCCCGCAGCCCCACGGTGTGTGGGGCCACGCGAGCGGCTGCCAAAGAGCTTTCCAACGAGGCACGGCTTTCCCTCCTGGCTCTTCGGGCATGGGAGCTGTGGCCAGAGCCGCGGCCCTACCGGAAAATGCTTCGCAGGCTGGCTCGGCGGCGCCAGGTGGGCGCCGGTTGCACCGAGGCTGATGGCCGCCGCAAAGCCCGCAGCCCCACGGGCTGTGGGGCCACGCGAGCGGCTGCCAAAGAGCTTTCCAACGAGGCACGTCTTACCCTCCTGGCTCTTCGGGCGTGGGAGCTGTGGCCAGAGCCGCGGCCCTACCGGAAAATGCTTCGCAGGCTGGCTCGGCGTCGCCAGGTGGGCGCCGGTGGCACCGAGGCTGACGGCCGCCGCAAATCCCGCAGCCCCACGGGCTGTGGGGCCACGCGAGCGGCTGCCAAAGAGCTTTCCAACGAGGCACGGCTTTCCCTCCTGGCTCTTCGGGCGTGGGAGCTGTGGCCAGAGCTGCGGCCCTACCGGAAAATGCTTCGCAGGCTGGCTCAGCGGCGCCAGGTGGGCGCCGGTGGCGCCGAGGCTGACGGCCGCCGCAAAGCCCGCAGCCCCACGGGCTGTGGGGCCACGCGAGCGGCTGCCAAAGAGCTTTCCAACGAGGCACGGCTTTCCCTCCTGGCTCTTCGGGCGTGGGAGCTGTGGCCAGAGCCGCGGCCCTACCGGAAAATGCTTCGCAGGCTGGCGCAGCGGCGCCAGGTGGGCGCCGGTGGCGCCGAGGCTGACGGCCGCCGCAAAGCCCGCAGCCCCACGGGCTGTGGGGCCACGCCAGCGGCTGCCAAAGAGCTTTCCAACGAGGCACGGCTTTCCCTCCTGGCTCTTCGGGCGTGGGAGCTGTGGCCAGAGCTGCGGCCCTACCGGAAAATGCTTCGCAGGCTGGCTCGGAGGCGCCAGGTGGGCGCCGGTGGCGCCGAGGCTGACGGCCGCCGCAAAGCCCGCAGCCCCACGGGCTGTGGGGCCACGCGAGCGGCTGCCAAAGAGCTTTCCAACGAGGCACGGCTTTCCCTCCTGGCTCTTCGGGCGTGGGAGCTGTGGCCAGAGACGCGGCCCTACCGGAAAATGCTTTGCAGGCTGGCGCAGCGGCGCCACGTGGGCGCCGGTGGCGCCGAGGCTCACGGCCGCCGGAAAGCCCGCAGCCCCACGGGCTGTGGGGCCACGCGAGCGGCTGCCAAAGAGCTTTCCAACGAGGCACGGCTTTCCCTCCTGGCTCTTCGGGCGTGGGAGCTGTGGCCAGAGCCGCGGCCCTACCGGAAAATGCTTCGCAGGCTGGCTCGGCGGCGCCAGGTGGGCGCTGGTGGCACCGAGGCTCACGGCCGCCGCAAAGCCCGAAGCCCGACGGGCTGTGGGGCCACGCGAGCGGCTGCCATAGAGCTTTCCAACGAGGCACGGCTTTCCCTCCTGGCTCTTCGGGCGTGGGAGCTGTGGCCAGAGCCGCGGCCCTACGGGAAAATGCTTCGCAGGCTGGCTCTGCGGTGCCAGGTGGGCGCCGGTGGCAACGAGGCTGACGGCCACCGGAAAGCCCGCAGCCCCACAGGCTGTGAGGCCACGCGAGCGGCTGCCAAAGAGCTTTCCAACGAGGCACGGCTTTCCCTCCTGGCTCTTCGGGCGTGGGAGCTGTGGCCAGAGCCGCGGCCCTACGGGAAAATGCTTCGCAGGCTGGCTCTGCGGTGCCAGGTGGGCGCCGGTGGCAACGAGGCTGACGGCCACCGGAAAGCCCGCAGCCCCACAGGCTGTGAGGCCACGCGAGCGGCTGCCAAAGAGCTTTCCAACGAGGCACGGCTTTCCCTCCTGGCTCTTCGGGCGTGGGAGCTGTGGCCAGAGCCGCGGCCCTACCGGAAAATGCTTCGCAGGCTGGCGCAGCGGCGCCACGTGGGCGCCGGTGGCGCCGAGGCTGACGGCCGCCGCAAAGCCCGCAGCCCCACGGTGTGTGGGGCCACGCGAGCGGCTGCCAAAGAGCTTTCCAACGAGGCACGGCTTTCCCTCCTGGCTCTTCGGGCATGGGAGCTGTGGCCAGAGCCGCGGCCCTACCGGAAAATGCTTCGCAGGCTGGCTCGGAGGCGCCAGGTGGGCGCCGGTTGCACCGAGGCTGATGGCCGCCGCAAAGCCCGCAGCCCCACGGGCTGTGGGGCCACGCGAGCGGCTGCCAAAGAGCTTTCCAACGAGGCACGTCTTACCCTCCTGGCTCTTCGGGCGTGGGAGCTGTGGCCAGAGCCGCGGCCCTACCGGAAAATGCTTCGCAGGCTGGCTCGGCGTCGCCAGGTGGGCGCCGGTGGCACCGAGGCTGACGGCCGCCGCAAAGCCCGCAGCCCCACGGGCTGTGGGGCCACGCGAGCGGCTGCCAAAGAGCTTTCCAACGAGGCACGGCTTTCCCTCCTGGCTCTTCGGGCGTGGGAGCTGTGGCCAGAGCTGCGGCCCTACCGGAAAATGCTTCGCAGGCTGGCTCAGCAGCGCCAGGTGGGCGCCGGTGGCGCCGAGGCTGACGGCCGCCGCAAAGCCCGCAGCCCCACGGGCTGTGGGGCCACGCGAGCGGCTGCCAAAGAGCTTTCCAACGAGGCACGGCTTTCCCTCCTGGCTCTTCGGGCGTGGGAGCTGTGGCCAGAGCCGCGGCCCTACCGGAAAATGCTTCGCAGGCTGGCGCAGCGGCGCCACGTGGGCGCCGGTGGCGCCGAGGCTGACGGCCGCCGCAAAGCCCGCAGCCCCACGGGCTGTGGGGCCACGCCAGCGGCTGCCAAAGAGCTTTCCAACGAGGCACGGCTTTCCCTCCTGGCTCTTCGGGCGTGGGAGCTGTGGCCAGAGCTGCGGCCCTACCGGAAAATGCTTCGCAGGCTGGCTCGGAGGCGCCAGGTGGGCGCCGGTGGCGCCGAGGCTGACGGCCGCCGCAAAGCCCGCAGCCCCACGGGCTGTGGGGCCACGCGAGCGGCTGCCAAAGAGCTTTCCAACGAGGCACGGCTTTCCCTCCTGGCTCTTCGGGCGTGGGAGCTGTGGCCAGAGCCGCGGCCCTACCGGAAAATGCTTCGCAGGCTGGCGCAGCGGCGCCACGTGGGCGCCGGTGGCGCCGAGGCTCACGGCCGCCGGAAAGCCCGCAGCCCCACGGGCTGTGGGGCCACGCGAGCGGCTGCCAAAGAGCTTTCCAACGAGGCACGGCTTTCCCTCCTGGCTCTTCGGGCGTGGGAGCTGTGGCCAGAGCCGCGGCCCTACCGGAAAATGCTTCGCAGGCTGGCTCGGCGGCGCCAGGTGGGCGCTGGTGGCACCGAGGCTCACGGCCGCCGCAAAGCCCGAAGCCCGACGGGCTGTGGGGCCACGCGAGCGGCTGCCATAGAGCTTTCCAACGAGGCACGGCTTTCCCTCCTGGCTCTTCGGGCGTGGGAGCTGTGGCCAGAGCCGCGGCCCTACGGGAAAATGCTTCGCAGGCTGGCTCTGCGGTGCCAGGTGGGCGCCGGTGGCAACGAGGCTGACGGCCACCGGAAAGCCCGCAGCCCCACAGGCTGTGAGGCCACGCGAGCGGCTGCCAAAGAGCTTTCCAACGAGGCACGGCTTTCCCTCCTGGCTCTTCGGGCGTGGGAGCTGTGGCCAGAGCCGCGGCCCTACCGGAAAATGCTTCGCAGGCTGGCGCAGCGGCGCCACGTGGGCGCCGGTGGCGCCGAGGCTGACGGCCGCCGCAAAGCCCGCAGCCCCACGGGCTGTGGGGCCACGCGAGCGGCTGCCAAAGAGCTTTCCAACGAGGCACGGCTTTCCCTCCTGGCTCTTCGGGCGTGGGAGCTGTGGCCAGAGCTGCGGCCCTACCGGAAAATGCTTCGCAGGCTGGCTCGGCGGCGCCAGGTGGGCGCCGGTGGCACCGAGGCTGATGGCCGCCGCAAAGCCCGCAGCCCCACGGGCTGTGGGGCCACGCGAGCGGCTGCCAAAGAGCTTTCCAACGAGGCACGTCTTACCCTCCTGGCTCTTCGGGCGTGGGAGCTGTGGCCAGAGCCGCGGCCCTACCGGAAAATGCTTCGCAGGCTGGCTCGGCGTCGCCAGGTGGGCGCCGGTGGCACCGAGGCTGACGGCCGCCGCAAAGCCCGCAGCCCCACGGGCTGTGGGGCCACGCGAGCGGCTGCCAAAGAGCTTTCCAACGAGGCACGGCTTTCCCTCCTGGCTCTTCGGGCGTGGGAGCTGTGGCCAGAGACGCAGCCCTACCGGAAAATGCTTCGCAGGCTGGCTCGGAGGCGCCAGGTGGGCGCCGGTGGCGCCGAGGCTGACGGCTGCCGCAAAGCCCGCAGCCCCACGGGCTGTGGGGCCACGCGAGCGGCTGCCAAAGAGCTTTCCAACGAGGCACGGCTTTCCCTCCTGGCTCTTCGGGCGTGGGAGCTGTGGCCAGAGCCGCGGCCCTACCGGAAAATGCTTCGCAGGCTGGCTCGGCGGCGCCAGGTGGGCGCCGGTGGCACCGAGGCTGACGGCCGCCGCAAAGCCCGCAGCCCCACGGGCTGTGGGGCCACGCGAGCGGCTGCCAAAGAGCTTTCCAACGAGGCACGGCTTTCCCTCCTGGCTCTTCGGGCGTGGGAGCTGTGGCCAGAGCCGCGGCCCTACCGGAAAATGCTTCGCAGGCTGGCGCGGCGGCGCCACGTGGGCGCCGGTGGCGCCGAGGCTGACGGCCGCCGCAAAGCCCGCAGCCCCACGGGCTGTGGGGCCACGCGAGCGGCTGCCAAAGAGCTTTCCAACGAGGCACGGCTTTCCCTCCTGGCTCTTCGGGCGTGGGAGCTGTGGCCAGAGCCGCGGCCCTACCGGAAAATGCTTCGCAGGCTGGCTCGGCGTCGCCAGGTGGGCGCCGGTGGCACCGAGGCTGACGGCCGCCGCAAAGCCCGCAGCCCCACGGGCTGTGGGGCCACCGAGCGGCTGCCAAAGAGCTTTCCAACGAGGCACGGCTTTCCCTCCTGGCTCTTCGGGCGTGGGAGCTGTGGCCAGAGCCGCGGCCCTACCGGAAAATGCTTCGCAGGCTGGCACGGCGGCACCACGTGGGCGCCGGTGGCGCCGAGGCTGACGGCCGCCGCAAAGCCCGCAGCCCCACGGGCTGTGGGGCCACGCGAGCGGCTGCCAAAGAGCTTTCCAACGAGGCACAGCTTTCCCTCCTGGCTCTTCGGGCGTGGGAGCTGTGGCCAGAGCCGCGGCCCTACCGGAAAATGCTTCGCAGGCTGGCTCGGCGGCACCACGTGGGCGCCGGTGGCGCCGAGGCTGACGGCCGCCGCAAAGCCCGCAGCCCCACGGGCTGTGGGGCCACGCGAGCGGCTGCCAAAGAGCTTTCCAACGAGGCACGGCTTTCCCTCCTGGCTCTTCGGGCGTGGGAGCTGTGGCCAGAGCCGCGGCCCTACCGGAAAATGCTTCGCAGGCTGGCGCGGCGGCGCCAGGTGGGCGCTGGTATCACCGAGGCTGATGGCTGCCGCAAAGCCCGCAGCCCCACGGGCTGTGGGGCCACGCGAGCGGCTGCCAAAGAGCTTTCCAACGAGGCACGGCTTTCCCTCCTGGCTCTTCGGGCGTGGGAGCTGTGGCCAGAGACGCGGCCCTACCGGAAAATGCTTCGCAGGCTGGCTCAGAGGCGCCAGGTGGGCGCCGGTGGCGCTGAGGCTGACGGCCGCCGCAAAGCCCGCAGCCCCACGGGCTGTGGGGCCACGCGAGCGGCTGCCAAAGAGCTTTCCAACGAGGCACGGCTTTCCCTCCTGGCTCTTCGGGCGTGGGAGCTGTCGCCAGAGCCGCGGCCCTACCGGAAAATGCTTCGCAGGCTGGCACGGCGGCACCACGTGGGCGCCGGTGGCGCTGAGGCTGACGGCCGCCGCAAAGCCCGCAGCCCCACGGGCTGTGGGGCCATGCGAGCGGCTGCCAAAGAGCTTTCCAACGAGGCACGTCTTTCCCTCCTGGCTCTTCGGGCGTGGGAGCTGTGGCCAGAGCCGCGGCCCTACCGGAAAATGCTTCGCAGGCTGGCTCGGCGGCGCCAGGTGGGCGCCGGTGGCACCGAGGCTGACGGCCGCCGCAAAGCCCGCAGCCCCACGGGCTGTGGGGCCATGCGAGCGGCTGCCAAAGAGCTTTCCAACGAGGCACGTCTTTCCCTCCTGGCTCTTCGGGCGTGGGAGCTGTGGCCAGAGCCGCGGCCCTACCGGAAAATGCTTCGCAGGCTGGCTCGGCGGCGCCAGGTGGGCGCCGGTGGCACCGAGGCTGACGGCCGCCGCAAAGCCCGCAGCCCCACGGGCTGTGGGGCCACGCGAGCGGCTGCCAAAGAGCTTTCCAACGAGGCACGGCTTTCCCTCCTGGCTCTTCGGGCATGGGAGCTGTGTCCAGAGCCGCGGCCCTACCGGAAAATGCTTCGCAGGCTGGCTCGGCGGCGCCAGGTGGGCGCCGGTGGCACCGAGGCTGACGGCCGCCACAAAGCCCGCAGCCCCACGGGCTGTGGGGCCACGCGAGCGGCTGCCAAAGAGCTTTCCAACGAGGCACGGCTTTCCCTCCTGGCTCTTCGGGCGTGGGAGCTGTGGCCAGAGCCGCGGCCCTACCGGAAAATGCTTTGCAGGCTGGCGCAGCGGCGCCACGTGGGCGCCGGTGGCGCCGAGGCTGACGGCCGCCGCAAAGCCCGCAGCCCCACGGGCTGTGGGAGCACGCGAGCGGCTGCCAAAGAGCTTTCCAACGAGGCACGGCTTTCCCTCCTGGCTCTTCGGGCGTCAGAGCTGTGGCCAGAGCCGCGGCCCTACCGGAAAATGCTTCGCAGGCTGGCTCGGCGTCGCCAGGTGGGCGCCGGTGGCACCGAGGCTGACGGCCGCCGCAAAGCCCGCAGCCCCACGGGCTGTGGGGCCACGCGAGCGGCTGCCAAAGAGCTTTCCAACGAGGCACGGCTTTCCCTCCTGGCTCTTCGGGCGTGGGAGCTGTGGCCAGAGCCGCGGCCCTACCGGAAAATGCTTCGCAGGCTGGCACGGCGGCACCACGTGGGCGCCGGTGGCGCCGAGGCTGACGGCCGCCGCAAAGCCCGCAGCCCCACGGGCTGTGGGGCCACGCGAGCGGCTGCCAAAGAGCTTTCCAACGAGGCACAGCTTTCCCTCCTGGCTCTTCGGGCGTGGGAGCTGTGGCCAGAGCCGCGGCCCTACCGGAAAATGCTTTGCAGGCTGGCTCGGCGGCACCAGGTGGGCGCCGGTGGCGCCGAGGCTGACGGCCGCCGCAAAGCCCGCAGCCCCACGGGCTGTGGGGCCACGCGAGCGGCTGCCAAAGAGCTTTCCAACGAGGCACGGCTTTCCCTCCTGGCTCTTCGGGCGTGGGAGCTGTGGCCAGAGCCGCGGCCCTACCGGAAAATGCTTCGCAGGCTGGCGCGGCGGCGCCAGGTGGGCGCTGGTATCACCGAGGCTGATGGCTGCCGCAAAGCCCGCAGCCCCACGGGCTGTGGGGCCACGCGAGCGGCTGCCAAAGAGCTTTCCAACGAGGCACGGCTTTCCCTCCTGGCTCTTCGGGCGTGGGAGCTGTGGCCAGAGACGCGGCCCTACCGGAAAATGCTTCGCAGGCTGGCTCAGAGGCGCCAGGTGGGCGCCGGTGGCGCCGAGGCTGACGGCCGCCGCAAAGCCCGCAGCCCCACGGGCTGTGGGGCCACGCGAGCGGCTGCCAAAGAGCTTTCCAACGAGGCACGGCTTTCCCTCCTGGCTCTTCGGGCGTGGGAGCTGTCGCCAGAGCCGCGGCCCTACCGGAAAATGCTTCGCAGGCTGGCACGGCGGCACCACGTGGGCGCCGGTGGCGCTGATGCTGACGGCCGCCGCAAAGCCCGCAGCCCCACGGGCTGTGGGGCCATGCGAGCGGCTGCCAAAGAGCTTTCCAACGAGGCACGGCTTTCCCTCCTGGCTCTTCGGGCGTGGGAGCTGTGGCCAGAGCCGCGGCCCTACCGGAAAATGCTTCGCAGGCTGGCTCGGCGGCGCCAGGTGGGCGCCGGTGGCACCGAGGCTGACGGCCGCCGCAAAGCCCGCAGCCCCACGGGCTGTGGGGCCATGCGAGCGGCTGCCAAAGAGCTTTCCAACGAGGCACGTCTTTCCCTCCTGGCTCTTCGGGCGTGGGAGCTGTGGCCAGAGCCGCGGCCCTACCGGAAAATGCTTCGCAGGCTGGCTCGGCGGCGCCAGGTGGGCGCCGGTGGCACCGAGGCTGACGGCCGCCGCAAAGCCCGCAGCCCCACGGGCTGTGGGGCCACGCGAGCGGCTGCCAAAGAGCTTTCCAACGAGGCACGGCTTTCCCTCCTGGCTCTTCGGGCATGGGAGCTGTGGCCAGAGCCGCGGCCCTACCGGAAAATGCTTCGCAGGCTGGCTCGGCGGCGCCAGGTGGGCGCCGGTGGCACCGAGGCTGACGGCCGCCAAAAAGCCCGCAGCCCCACGGGCTGTGGGGCCACGCGAGCGGCTGCCAAAGAGCTTTCCAACGAGGCACGGCTTTCCCTCCTGGCTCTTCGGGCGTGGGAGCTGTGGCCAGAGCCGCGGCCCTACCGGAAAATGCTTCGCAGGCTGGCTCGGCGGCGCCAGGTGGGCGCTGGTGGCACCGAGGCTGACGGCCGCCGCAAAGCCCGAAGCCCGACGGGCTGTGGGGCCACGCGAGCGGCTGCCATAGAGCTTTCCAACGAGGCACGGCTTTCCCTCCTGGCTCTTCGGGCGTGGGAGCTGTGGCCAGAGCCGCGGCCCTACGGGAAAATGCTTCGCAGGCTGGCTCGGCGGTGCCAGGTGGGCGCCGGTGGCAACGAGGCTGACGGCCACCGGAAAGCCCGCAGCCCCACAGGCTGTGAGGCCACGCGAGCGGCTGCCAAAGAGCTTTCCAACGAGGCACGGCTTTCCCTCCTGGCTCTTCGGGCGTGGGAGCTGTGGCCAGAGCCGCGGCCCTACCGGAAAATGCTTTGCAGGCTGGCGCGCCTGCGCCACGTGGGCGCCGGTGGCGCCGAGGCTGACGGCCGCCGCAAAGCCCGCAGCCCCACGGGCTGTGGGAGCACGCGAGCGGCTGCCAAAGAGCTTTCCAACGAGGCACGGCTTTCCCTCCTGGCTCTTCGGGCGTGGGAGCTGTGGCCAGAGCCGCGGCCCTACCGGAAAATGCTTCGCAGGCTGGCTCGGCGGCGCCAGGTGGGCGCCGGTGGCACCGAGTCTGACGGCCGCTGCAAAGCCCGCAGCCCCACGGGCTGTGGGGCCACGCGAGCGGCTGCCAAAGAGCTTTCCAACGAGGCACGGCTTTCCCTCCTGGCTCTTCGGGCGTGGGAGCTGTGTCCAGAGCCGCGGCCCTACCGGAAAATGCTTCGCAGGCTGGCTCGGCGGCGCCAGGTGGGCGCCGGTGGCACCGAGGCTGATGGCCGCCGCAAAGCCCGCAGCCCCACG
The DNA here is from genome assembly GCF_964199755.1 of Larus michahellis. NCBI lineage: Eukaryota > Metazoa > Chordata > Aves > Charadriiformes > Laridae > Larus > Larus michahellis. The sequence continues at coordinate 364,459 of NW_027435944.1, forward strand.
GGCTGTGGGGCCACGCGAGAGGCTGCCAAAGAGCTTTCCAACGAGGCACGTCTTACCCTCCTGGCTCTTCGGGCGTGGGAGCTGTGGCCAGAGCCGCGGCCCTACCGGAAAATGCTTCGCAGGCTGGCTCGGCGTCGCCAGGTGGGCGCCGGTGGCACCGAGGCTGACGGCCGCCGCAAAGCCCGCAGCCCCACGGGCTGTGGGGCCACGCGAGCGGCTGCCAAAGAGCTTTCCAACGAGGCACGGCTTTCCCTCCTGGCTCTTCGGGCGTGGGAGCTGTCGCCAGAGACGCGGCCCTACCGGAAAATGCTTCGCAGGCTGGCACGGCGGCACCACGTGGGCGCCGGTGGCGCTGAGGCTGACGGCCGCCGCAAAGCCCGCAGCCCCACGGGCTGTGGGGCCATGCGAGCGGCTGCCAAAGAGCTTTCCAACGAGGCACGTCTTTCCCTCCTGGCTCTTCGGGCGTGGGAGCTGTGGCCAGAGCCGCGGCCCTACCGGAAAATGCTTCGCAGGCTGGCTCGGCGGCGCCAGGTGGGCGCCGGTGGCACCGAGGCTGACGGCCGCCGCAAAGCCCGCAGCCCCACGGGCTGTGGGGCCATGCGAGCGGCTGCCAAAGAGCTTTCCAACGAGGCACGTCTTTCCCTCCTGGCTCTTCGGGCGTGGGAGCTGTGGCCAGAGCCGCGGCCCTACCGGAAAATGCTTCGCAGGCTGGCTCGGCGTCGCCAGGTGGGCGCCGGTGGCACCGAGGCTGACGGCCGCCGCAAAGCCCGCAGCCCCACGGGCTGTGGGGCCACGCGAGCGGCTGCCAAAGAGCTTTCCAACGAGGCACGGCTTTCCCTCCTGGCTCTTCGGGCGTGGGAGCTGTCGCCAGAGCCGCGGCCCTACCGGAAAATGCTTCGCAGGCTGGCACGGCGGCACCACGTGGGCGCCGGTGGCGCCGAGGCTGACGGCCGCCGCAAAGCCCGCAGCCCCACGGGCTGTGGGGCCACGCGAGCGGCTGCCAAAGAGCTTTCCAACGAGGCACAGCTTTCCCTCCTGGCTCTTCGGGCGTGGGAGCTGTGGCCAGAGACGCGGCCCTACCGGAAAATGCTTTGCAGGCTGGCTCGGCGGCACCACGTGGGCGCCGGTGGCGCCGAGGCTGACGGCCGCCGCAAAGCCCGCAGCCCCACGGGCTGTGGGGCCACGCGAGCGGCTGCCAAAGAGCTTTCCAACGAGGCACGGCTTTCCCTCCTGGCTCTTCGGGCGTGGGAGCTGTGGCCAGAGCCGCGGCCCTACCGGAAAATGCTTCGCAGGCTGGCGCGGCGGCGCCAGGTGGGCGCTGGTATCACCGAGGCTGATGGCTGCCGCAAAGCCCGCAGCCCCACGGGCTGTGGGGCCACGCGAGCGGCTGCCAAAGAGCTTTCCAACGAGGCACGGCTTTCCCTCCTGGCTCTTCGGGCGTGGGAGCTGTGGCCAGAGACGCGGCCCTACCGGAAAATGCTTCGCAGGCTGGCTCAGAGGCGCCAGGTGGGCGCCGGTGGCGCCGAGGCTGACGGCCGCCGGAAAGCCCGCAGCCCCACGGGCTGTGGGGCCACGCGAGCGGCTGCCAAAGAGCTTTCCAACGAGGCACGGCTTTCCCTCCTGGCTCTTCGGGCGTGGGAGCTGTGGCCAGAGCCGCGGCCCTACGGGAAAATGCTTCGCAGGCTGGCTCGGCGGTGCCAGGTGGGCGCCGGTGGCAACGAGGCTGACGGCCACCGGAAAGCCCGCAGCCCCACAGGCTGTGAGGCCACGCGAGCGGCTGCCAAAGAGCTTTCCAACGAGGCACGGCTTTCCCTCCTGGCTCTTCGGGCGTGGGAGCTGTGGCCAGAGCCGCGTCCCTACCGGAAAATGCTTTGCAGGCTGGCGCAGCGGCGCCACGTGGGCGCCGGTGGCGCCGAGGCTGACGGCCGCCGCAAAGCCCGCAGCCCCACGGGCTGTGGGAGCACGCGAGCGGCTGCCAAAGAGCTTTCCAACGAGGCACGGCTTTCCCTCCTGGCTCTTCGGGCGTGGGAGCTGTGGCCAGAGCCGCGGCCCTACCGGAAAATGCTTCGCAGGCTGGCTCGGCGGCGCCAGGTGGGCGCCGGTGGCACCGAGGCTGACGGCCGCCGCAAAGCCCGCAGCCCCACGGGCTGTGGGGCCACGCGAGCGGCTGCCAAAGAGCTTTCCAACGAGGCACGGCTTTCCCTCCTGGCTCTTCGGGCGTGGGAGCTGTGGCCAGAGCCGCGGCCCTACCGGAAAATGCTTCGCAGGCTGGCACGGCGGCACCACGTGGGCGCCGGTGGCGCCGAGGCTGACGGCCGCCGCAAAGCCCGCAGCCCCACGGGCTGTGGGGCCACGCGAGCGGCTGCCAAAGAGCTTTCCAACGAGGCACGTCTTTCCCTCCTGGCTCTTCGGGCGTGGGAGCTGTGGCCAGAGCCGCGGCCCTACCGGAAAATGCTTCGCAGGCTGGCTCGGCGGCGCCAGGTGGGCGCCGGTGGCACCGAGGCTGACGGCCGCCGCAAAGCCCGCAGCCCCACGGGCTGTGGGGCCATGCGAGCGGCTGCCAAAGAGCTTTCCAACGAGGCACGTCTTTCCCTCCTGGCTCTTCGGGCGTGGGAGCTGTGGCCAGAGCCGCGGCCCTACCGGAAAATGCTTCGCAGGCTGGCTCGGCGTCGCCAGGTGGGCGCCGGTGGCACCGAGGCTGACGGCCGCCGCAAAGCCCGCAGCCCCACGGGCTGTGGGGCCACGCGAGCGGCTGCCAAAGAGCTTTCCAACGAGGCACGGCTTTCCCTCCTGGCTCTTCGGGCGTGGGAGCTGTCGCCAGAGCCGCGGCCCTACCGGAAAATGCTTCGCAGGCTGGCACGGCGGCACCACGTGGGCGCCGGTGGCGCCGAGGCTGACGGCCGCCGCAAAGCCCGCAGCCCCACGGGCTGTGGGGCCACGCGAGCGGCTGCCAAAGAGCTTTCCAACGAGGCACAGCTTTCCCTCCTGGCTCTTCGGGCGTGGGAGCTGTGGCCAGAGACGCGGCCCTACCGGAAAATGCTTTGCAGGCTGGCTCGGCGGCACCACGTGGGCGCCGGTGGCGCCGAGGCTGACGGCCGCCGCAAAGCCCGCAGCCCCACGGGCTGTGGGGCCACGCGAGCGGCTGCCAAAGAGCTTTCCAACGAGGCACGGCTTTCCCTCCTGGCTCTTCGGGCGTGGGAGCTGTGGCCAGAGCCGCGGCCCTACCGGAAAATGCTTCGCAGGCTGGCGCTGCGGCGCCAGGTGGGCGCTGGTATCACCGAGGCTGATGGCTGCCGCAAAGCCCGCAGCCCCACGGGCTGTGGGGCCACGCGAGCGGCTGCCAAAGAGCTTTCCAACGAGGCACGGCTTTCCCTCCTGGCTCTTCGGGCGTGGGAGCTGTGGCCAGAGACGCGGCCCTACCGGAAAATGCTTCGCAGGCTGGCTCAGAGGCGCCAGGTGGGCGCCGGTGGCGCCGAGGCTGACGGCCGCCGCAAAGCCCGCAGCCCCACGGGCTGTGGGGCCACACGAGAGGCTGCCAAAGAGCTTTCCAACGAGGCACATCTTACCCTCCTGGCTCTTCGGGCGTGGGAGCTGTGGCCAGAGCCGCGGCCCTACCGGAAAATGCTTCGCAGGCTGGCTCGGCGTCGCCAGGTGGGCGCCGGTGGCACCGAGGCTGACGGCCGCCGCAAAGCCCGCAGCCCCACGGGCTGTGGGGCCACGCGAGCGGCTGCCAAAGAGCTTTCCAACGAGGCACGGCTTTCCCTCCTGGCTCTTCGGGCGTGGGAGCTGTCGCCAGAGTCGCGGCCCTACCGGAAAATGCTTCGCAGGCTGGCACGGCGGCACCACGTGGGCGCCGGTGGCGCTGAGGCTGACGGCCGCCGCAAAGCCCGCAGCCCCACGGGCTGTGGGGCCATGCGAGCGGCTGCCAAAGAGCTTTCCAACGAGGCACGTCTTTCCCTCCTGGCTCTTCGGGCGTGGGAGCTGTGGCCAGAGCCGCGGCCCTACCGGAAAATGCTTCGCAGGCTGGCTCGGCGGCGCCAGGTGGGCGCCGGTGGCACCGAGGCTGACGGCCGCCGCAAAGCCCGCAGCCCCACGGGCTGTGGGGCCATGCGAGCGGCTGCCAAAGAGCTTTCCAACGAGGCACGTCTTTCCCTCCTGGCTCTTCGGGCGTGGGAGCTGTGGCCAGAGCCGCGGCCCTACCGGAAAATGCTTCGCAGGCTGGCTCGGCGGCGCCAGGTGGGCGCCGGTGGCACCGAGGCTGAAGGCCGCCGCAAAGCCCGCAGCCCCACGGGCTGTGGGGCCACGCGAGCGGCTGCCAAAGAGCTTTCCAACGAGGCACGGCTTTCCCTCCTGGCTCTTCGGGCATGGGAGCTGTGGCCAGAGCCGCAGCCCTACCGGAAAATGCTTCGCAGGCTGGCTCGGCGGCGCCAGGTGGGCGCCGGTGGCACCGAGGCTGACGGCCGCCACAAAGCCCGCAGCCCCACGGGCTGTGGGGCCACGCGAACGGCTGCCAAAGAGCTTTCCAACGAGGCACGGCTTTCCCTCCTGGCTCTTCGGGCGTGGGAGCTGTGGCCAGAGCCGCGGCCCTACCGGAAAATGCTTCGCAGGCTGGCTCGGCGGCGCCAGGTGGGCGCTGGTGGCACCGAGGCTGACGGCCGCCGCAAAGCCCGAAGCCCGACGGGCTGTGGGGCCACGCGAGCGGCTGCCATAGAGCTTTCCAACGAGGCACGGCTTTCCCTCCTGGCTCTTCGGGCGTGGGAGCTGTGGCCAGAGCCGCGGCCCTACGGGAAAATGCTTCGCAGGCTGGCTCGGCGGTGCCAGGTGGGCGCCGGTGGCAACGAGGCTGACGGCCACCGGAAAGCCCGCAGCCCCACAGGCTGTGAGGCCACGCGAGCGGCTGCCAAAGAGCTTTCCAACGAGGCACGGCTTTCCCTCCTGGCTCTACGGGCGTGGGAGCTGTGGCCAGAGCCGCGGCCCTACCGGAAAATGCTTTGCAGGCTGGCGCAGCGGCGCCAGGTGGGCGCCGGTGGCGCCGAGGCTGACGGCCGCCGCAAAGCCCGCAGCCCCACGGGCTGTGGGAGCACGCGAGCGGCTGCCAAAGAGCTTTCCAACGAGGCACGGCTTTCCCTCCTGGCTCTTCGGGCGTGGGAGCTGTGGCCAGAGCCGCGGCCCTACCGGAAAATGCTTCGCAGGCTGGCTCGGCGGCGCCAGGTGGGCGCCGGTGGCACCGAGTCTGACGGCCGCCGCAAAGCCCGCAGCCCCACGGGCTGTGGGGCCACGCGAGCGGCTGCCAAAGAGCTTTCCAACGAGGCACGGCTTTCCCTCCTGGCTCTTCGGGCGTGGGAGCTGTGGCCAGAGCCGCGGCCCTACCGGAAAATGCTTCGCAGGCTGGCTCGGCGGCGCCAGGTTGGCGCCGGTGGCACCGAGGCTGATGGCCGCCGCAAAGCCCGCAGCCCCACGGGCTGTGGGGCCACGCGAGAGGCTGCCAAAGAGCTTTCCAACGAGGCACGTCTTACCCTCCTGGCTCTTCGGGCGTGGGAGCTGTGGCCAGAGCCGCGGCCCTACCGGAAAATGCTTCGCAGGCTGGCTCGGCGTCGCCAGGTGGGCGCCGGTGGCACCGAGGCTGACGGCCGCCGCAAAGCCCGCAGCCCCACGGGCTGTGGGGCCACGCGAGCGGCTGCCAAAGAGCTTTCCAACGAGGCACGGCTTTCCCTCCTGGCTCTTCGGGCGTGGGAGCTGTGGCCAGAGCCGCGGCCCTACCGGAAAATGCTTCGCAGGCTGGCTCGGAGGCGCCAGGTGGGCGCCGGTGGCGCCGAGGCTGACGGCCGCCGCAAAGCCCGCAGCCCCACGGGCTGTGGGGCCACGCGAGCGGCTGCCAAAGAGCTTTCCAACGAGGCACGGCTTTCCCTCCTGGCTCTTCGGGCGTGGGAGCTGTGGCCAGAGCCGCGGCCCTACGGGAAAATGCTTCGCAGGCTGGCGCAGCGGCGCCACGTGGGCGCCGGTGGCGCCGAGGCTGATGGCCGCCGGAAAGCCCGCAGCCCCACGGGCTGTGGGACCACGCGAGCGGCTGCCAAAGAGCTTTCCAACGAGGCACGGCTTTCCCTCCTGGCTCTTCGGGCGTGGGAGCTGTGGCCAGAGCCGCGGCCCTACCGGAAAATGCTTCGCAGGCTGGCTCGGCGGCGCCAGGTGGGCGCCGGTGGCACCGAGGCTGACGGCCGCCGCAAAGCCCGCAGCCCCACAGGCTGTGGGGCCACGCGAGCGGCTGCCAAAGAGCTTTCCAACGAGGCACGGCTTTCACTCCTGGCTCTTCGGGCGTGGGAGCTGTGTCCAGAGCCGCGGCCCTACCGGAAAATGCTTCGCAGGCTGGCTCGGCGGCGCCAGGTGGGCGCCGGTGGCACCGAGGCTGATGGCCGCCGCAAAGCCCGCAGCCCCACGGGCTGTGGGGCCACGCGAGCGGCTGCCAAAGAGCTTTCCAACGAGGCACGTCTTACCCTCCTGGCTCTTCGGGCGTGGGAGCTGTGGCCAGAGCCGCGGCCCTACCGGAAAATGCTTCGCAGGCTGGCTCGGCGGCGCCAGGTGGGCGCCGGTGGCACCGAGGCTGACGGCCGCCGCAAAGCCCGCAGCCCCACGGGCTGTGGGGCCACGCGAGCGGCTGCCAAAGAGCTTTCCAACGAGGCACGGCTTTCCCTCCTGGCTCTTCGGGCGTGGGAGCTGTGGCCAGAGCCGCGGCCCTACCAGAAAATGCTTCGCAGGCTGGCTCGGCGGCGCCAGGTGGGCGCCGGTGGCACCGAGGCTGATGGCCGCCGCAAAGCCCGCAGCCCCACGGGCTGTGGGGCCACGCGAGCGGCTGCCAAAGAGCTTTCCAACGAGGCACGTCTTACCCTCCTGGCTCTTCGGGCGTGGGAGCTGTGGCCAGAGCCGCGGCCCTACCGGAAAATGCTTCGCAGGCTGGCTCGGCGTCGCCAGGTGGGCGCCGGTGGCACCGAGGCTGACGGCCGCCGCAAAGCCCGCAGCCCCACGGGCTGTGGGGCCACGCGAGCGGCTGCCAAAGAGCTTTCCAACGAGGCACGGCTTTCCCTCCTGGCTCTTCGGGCGTGGGAGCTGTGGCCAGAGACGCAGCCCTACCGGAAAATGCTTCGCAGGCTGGCTCGGAGGCGCCAGGTGGGCGCCGGTGGCGCCGAGGCTGACGGCCGCCGCAAAGCCCGCAGCCCCACGGGCTGTGGGGCCACGCGAGCGGCTGCCAAAGAGCTTTCCAACGAGGCACGGCTTTCCCTCCTGGCTCTTCGGGCGTGGGAGGTGTCGCCAGAGCCGCGGCCCTACCGGAAAATGCTTCGCAGGCTGGCACGGCGGCACCACGTGGGCGCCGGTGGCGCCGAGGCTGACGGCCGCCGCAAAGCCCGCAGCCCCACGGGCTGTGGGGCCACGCGAGCGGCTGCCAAAGAGCTTTCCAACGAGGCACGGCTTTCCCTCCTGGCTCTTCGGGCGTGGGAGCTGTGGCCAGAGCCGCGGCCCTACCGGAAAATGCTTCGCAGGCTGGCTCGGCGGCGCCAGGTGGGCGGCGGTGGCACCGAGGCTGACGGCCGCCGCAAAGCCCGCAGCCCCACGGGCTGTGGGGCCACGCGAGCGGCTGCCAAAGAGCTTTCCAACGAGGCACGGCTTTCCCTCCTGGCTCTTCGGGCGTGGGAGCTGTGGCCAGAGCCGCGGCCCTACCGGAAAATGCTTCGCAGGCGGGCTCGGCGGCGCCAGGTGGGCGCCGGTGGCACCGAGGCTGACGGCCGCCGCAAAGCCCGCAGCCCCACGGGCTGTGGGGCCACGCGAGCGGCTGCCAAAGAGCTTTCCAACGAGGCACGGCTTTCCCTCCTGGCTCTTCGGGCGTGGGAGCTGTGGCCAGAGCCACGGCCCTACCGGAAAATGCTTCGCAGGCTGGCTCGGCGGCGCCAGGTGGGCGCCGGTGGCACCGAGGCTGACGGCCGCCGCAAAGCCCGCAGCCCCACGGGCTGTGGGGCCACGCGAGCGGCTGCCAAAGAGCTTTCCAACGAGGCACGGCTTTCCCTCCTGGCTCTTCGGGCGTGGGAGCTGTCGCCAGAGCCGCGGCCCTACCGGAAAATGCTTCGCAGGCTGGCACGGCGGCACCACGTGGGCGCCGGTGGCGCCGAGGCTGACGGCCGCCGGAAATCCCGCAGCCCCACGGGCTGTGGGGCCACGCGAGCGGCTGCCAAAGAGCTTTCCAACGAGGCACGGCTTTCCCTCCTGGCTCTTCGGGCGTGGGAGCTGTGGCCAGAGCCGCGGCCATACCGGAAAATGCTTCGCAGGCTGGCGCAGCGGCGCCACGTGGGCGCCGGTGGCGCCGAGGCTGACGGCCGCCGCAAAGCCCGCAGCCCCACGGGCTGTGGGGCCACGCGAGCGGCTGCCAAAGAGCTTTCCAACGAGGCACGGCTTTCCCTCCTGGCACTTCGGGCGTGGGAGCTGTGGCCAGAGCCGCAGCCCTACCGGAAAATGCTTCGCAGGCTGGCTCGGAGGCGCCAGGTGGGCGCCGGTGGCGCCGAGGCTGACGGCCGCCGCAAAGCCCGCAGCCCCACGGGCTGTGGTGCCACGCGAGCCCCTGCCAAAGAGCTTTCCAACGAGGCACGGCTTTCCCTCCTGGCTCTTCGGGCGTGGGAGCTGTGGCCAGAGCCGCGGCCCTACCGGAAAATGCTTCGCAGGCTGGCACGGCAGCACCACGTGGGCGGCGGTGGCGCCGAGGCTGACGGCCGCCGCAAAGCCCACAGCCCCACGGGCTGTGGGGCCACGCGAGCGGCTGCCAAAGAGCTTTCCAACGAGGCACGGCTTTCCCTCCTGGCTCTTCGGGCGTGGGAGCTGTGACCAGAGCCGCGGCCGTACCGGAAAATGCTTTGCAGGCTGGCTCGGCGGCACCACGTGGGCGCCGGTGGCGCCGAGGCTGACGGCCGCCGCAAAGCCCGCAGCCCCACGGGCTGTGGGGCCACGCGAGCGGCTGCCAAAGAGCTTTCCAACGAGGCACGGCTTTCCCTCCTGGCTCTTCGGGCGTGGGAGCTGTGGCCAGAGACGCAGCCCTACCGGAAAATGCTTCGCAGGCTGGCACGGCGGCACCACGTGGGCGCCGGTGCCGCCGAGGCTGACGGCCGCCGCAAAGCCCGCAGCCCCACGGGCTGTGGGGCCATGCGAGCGGCTGCCAAAGAGCTTTCCAACGAGGCACGGCTTTCCCTCCTGGCTCTTCGGGCGTGGGAGCTGTGGCCAGAGCCGCGGCCCTACCGGAAAATGCTTCGCAGGCTGGCTCGGCGGTGCCAGGTGGGCGCCGGTGGCAACGAGGCTGACGGCCACCGGAAAGCCCGCAGCCCCACAGGCTGTGGGGCCACGCGAGCGGCTGCCAAAGAGCTTTCCAACGAGGCACGGCTTTCCCTCCTGGCTCTTCGGGCGTGGGAGCTGTGGCCAGAGCCGCGGCCCTACCCGAAAATGCTTCGCAGGCTGGCGCAGCGGCGCCAGGTGGGCGCCGGTGGCGCCGAGGCTGACGGCCGCCGCAAAGCCCGCAGCCCCACGGGCTGTGGGGCCACGCGAGCGGCTGCCAAAGAGCTTTCCAACGAGGCACGGCTTTCCCTCCTGGCTCTTCGGGCGTGGGAGCTGTGGCCAGAGCCGCGGCCCTACCGGAAAATGCTTCGCAGGCTGGCGCGGCGGTGCCAGGTGGGCGGCGGTGGCGCCGAGGCTGACGGCCGCCGCAAAGCCCGCAGCCCCACGGGCTGTGGGGCCACGCAAGCGGCTGCCAAAGAGCTTTCCAACGAGGCACGGCTTTCCCTCCTGGCTCTTCGGGCGTGGGAGCTGTGGCCAGAGCCGCGGCCCTACCGGAAAATGCTTCGGGGGCTGGCGCGGCCGCGCCAGGTGGGCGCCGGTGGCGCCGAGGCTGACAGCCGCCGGAAAGCCCGCAGCTCCACGGGCTGTGGGGCCACGCGAGCGGCTGCCAAAGAGCTTTCCAACGAGGCACGGCTTTCCCTCCTGGCTCTTCGGGCGTGGGAGCTGTGGCCAGAGCCGCAGCCCTACCGGAAAATGCTTCGCAGGCTGGCTCGGCGGCGCCAGGTGGGCGCCGGTGGCGCCGAGGCTGACGGCCGCCGCAAAGCCCGCAGCCCCACGGGCTGTGGGGCCACGCGAGCGGCTGCCAAAGAGCTTTCCAACGAGGCACGGCTTTCCCTCCTGGCTCTTCGGGCGTGGGAGCTGTGGCCAGAGCCGCGGCCCTACCGGAAAATGCTTTGCAGGCTGGCTCGGCGGCACCACGTGGGCGGCGGTGGCGCCGAGGCTGACGGCCGCCGGAAAGCCCGCAGCCCCATGGGCTGTGGGGCCACGCGAGCGGCTGCCAAAGAGCTTTCCAACGAGGCACGGCTTTCCCTCCTGGCTCTTCAGGCGTGGGAGCTGTGGCCAGAGCCGCGGCCCTACCGGAAAATGCTTCGCAGGCTGGCTCGGCGGCGCCAGGTGGGCGCCGGTGGGGCCGAGGCTGACGGCCGCCGCAAAGCCCGCAGCCCCACGGGCTGTGGGGCCACGCGAGCGGCTGCCAAACAGCTTTCCAACGAGGCACGGCTTTCCCTCCTGGCTCTTCGGGCGTGGGAGCTGTGGCCAGAGCCGCGGCCCTACCGGAAAATGCTTCGCAGGCTGGCGCGGAGGCGCCATGTGGGCGCCGGTGGCGCCGAGGCTGACGGGCGCCGCAAAGCCCGCAGCCCCACGGGCTGTGGGGCCACGCGAGCGGCTGCCAAAGAGCTTTCCAACGAGGCACGGCTTTCTCTCCTGGCTCTTCGGGCGTGGGAGCTGTGGCCAGAGCCGCGGCCCTACCGGAAAATGCTTCGCAGGCTGGCTCGGCGGCGCCACGTGGGCGGCGGTGGCGCCGAGGCTGACGGCCGCCGCAAAGCCCGCAGCCCCACGGGCTGTGGGGCCACGCGAGCGGCTGCCAAAGAGCTTTCCAACGAGGCACGGCTTTCCCTCCTGGCTCTTCGGGCGTGGGAGCTGTGGCCAGAGCCGCGGCCCTACCGGAAAATGCTTCGCAGGCTGGCTCGGCGGCACCACGTGGGCGCCGGTGGCGCCGAGGCTGACGGCCGCCGCAAAGCCCGCAGCCCCACGGGCTGTGGGGCCACGCGAGCGGCTGCCAAAGAGCTTTCCAACGAGGCACGGCTTTCCCTCCTGGCTCTTCGGGCGTGGGAGCTGTGGCCAGAGCCGCGGCCCTACCGGAAAATGCTTCGCAGGCTGGCTCGGCGTCGCCAGGTGGGCGCCGGTGGCGCCGAGGCTGACGGCCGCCGCAAAGCCCGCAGCCCCACGGGCTGTGGGGCCACGCGAGCGGCTGCCAAAGAGCTTTCCAACGAGGCACGGCTTTCCCTCCTGGCTCTTCGGGCATGGGAGCTGTGGCCAGAGCCGCGGCCCTACCGGAAAATGCTTCGCAGGCTGGCGCAGCGGCGCCACGTGGGCGCCGGTGGCGCCGAGGCTGACGGCCGCCGCAAAGCCCGTAGCCCCACGGGCTGTGGGGCCACGCGAGCGGCTGCCAAAGAGCTTTCCAACGAGGCACGGCTTTCCCTCCTGGCTCTTCGGGCGTGGGAGCTGTGGCCAGAGACGCGGCCCTACCGGAAAATGCTTCGCAGGCTGGCTCGGCGGCGCCAGGTGGGCGCCGGTGGCACCGAGGCTGACGGCCGCCGCAAAGCCCGCAGCCCCACGGGCTGTGGGGCCACGCGAGCGGCTGCCAAAGAGCTTTCCAACGAGGCACGGCTTTCCCTCCTGGCTCTTCGGGCGTGGGAGCTGTGGCCAGAGCCGCGGCCCTACCGGAAAATGCTTCGCAGGCTGGCGCGGCGGCGCCAGGTGGGCGGCGGTGGCGCCGAGGCTGACGGCCGCCGCAAAGCCCGCAGCCCCACGGGCTGTGGGGCCACGCGAGCGGCTGCCAAAGAGGTTTCCAACAAGGCACGGCTTTCCCTCCTGGCTCTTCGGGCGTGGGAGCTGTGGCCAGAGCCGCGGCCCTACCGGAAAATGCTTCGCAGGCTGGCGCGGCGGTGCCAGGTGGGCGGCGGTGGCGCCGAGGCTGAGGGCCGCCGCAAAGCCCGCAGCCCCACGGGCTGTGGGGCCACGCAAGCGGCTGCCAAAGAGCTTTCCAACGAGGCACGGCTTTCCCTCCTGGCTCTTCGGGCGTGGGAGCTGTGGCCAGAGCCGCGGCCCTACCGGAAAATGCTTCGCAGGCTGGCTCGGCGTCGCCAGGTGGGCGCCGGTGGCGCCGAGGCTGACAGCCGCCGGAAAGCCCGCAGCCCCACGGGCTGTGGGGCCACGCGAGCGGCTGCCAAAGAGCTTTCCAACGAGGCACGGCTTTCCCTCCTGGCTCTTCGGGCGTGGGAGCTGTGGCCAGAGCCGCAGCCCTACCGGAAAATGCTTCGCAGGCTGGCTCGGCGGCGCCAGGTGGGCGCCGGTGGCGCCGAGGCTGACGGCCGCCGCAAAGCCCGCAGCCCCACGGGCTGTGGGGCCACGCGAGCGGCTGCCAAAGAGCTTTCCAACGAGGCACGGCTTTCCCTCCTGGCTCTTCGGGCGTGGGAGCTGTGGCCAGAGCCGCGGCCCTACCGGAAAATGCTTCGCAGGCTGGCTCGGAGGCGCCAGGTGGGCGCCGGTGGCACCGAGGCTGACGGCCGCCGCAAAGCCCGCAGCCCCACGGGCTGTGGGGCCACGCGAGCGGCTGCCAAAGAGCTTTCCAACGAGGCACGGCTTTCCCTCCTGGCTCTTCGGGCGTGGGAGCTGTGGCCAGAGCTGCGGCCCTACCGGAAAATGCTTCGCAGGCTGGCTCGGCGTCGCCAGGTGGGCGCCGGTGGCGCCGAGGCTGACGGCCGCCGCAAAGCCCGCAGCCCCACGGGCTGTGGGGCCACGCGAGCGGCTGCCAAAGAGCTTTCCAACGAGGCACGGCTTTCCCTCCTGGCTCTTCGGGCGTGGGAGCTGTGGCCAGAGACGCGGCCCTACCGGAAAATGCTTCGCAGGCTGGCGCGGCGGCGCCAGGTGGGCGCCGGTGGCGCCGAGGCTGACGGCCGCCGCAAAGCCCGCAGCCCCACGGGCTGTGGGGCCACGCGAGCGGCTGCCAAAGAGCTTTCCAACGAGGCACGGCTTTCCCTCCTGGCTCTTCGGGCGTGGGAGCTGTGGCCAGAGACGCGGCCCTACCCGAAAATGCTTCGCAGGCTGGCTCGGCGGCGCCAGGTGGGCGCCGGTGGCGCCGAGGCTGACGGCCGCCGCAAAGCCCGCAGCCCCACGGGCTGTGGGGCCACGCGAGCGGCTGCCAAAGAGCTTTCCAACGAGGCACGGCTTTCCCTCCTGGCTCTTCGGGCGTGGGAGCTGTGGCCAGAGACGCGGCCCTACCGGAAAATGCTTCGCAGGCTGGCTCGGCGGCGCCAGGTGGGCGCTGGTGGCGCCGAGGCTGACGGCCGCCGCAAAGCCCGCAGCCCCATGGGCTGTGGGGCCACGCGAGCGGCTGCCAAAGAGCTTTCCAACGAGGCACGGCTTTCCCTCCTGGCTCTTCGGGCATGGCAGCTGTGGCCAGAGCCGCGGCCCTACCGGAAAATGCTTCGCAGGCTGGCTCGGCGGCGCCAGGTGGGCGCCGGTGGCGCCGAGGCTGACGGCCGCCGCAAAGCCTGCAGCCCCACGGGCTGTGGGGCCACGCCAGCGGCTGCCAAAGAGCTTTCCAACGAGGCACGGCTTTCCCTCCTGGCTCTTCGGGCGTGGGAGCTGTGGCCAGAGCCACGGCCCTACCGGAAAATGCTTCGCAGGCTGGCTCGGCGGCGCCAGGTGGGCGCCGGTGGCGCCGAGGCTGACGGCCGCCGCAAAGCCCGCAGCCCCACGGGCTGTGGGGCCACGCGAGCGGCTGCCAAAGAGCTTTCCAACGAGGCACGGCTTTCCCTCCTGGCTCTTCGGGCGTGGGAGCTGTGGCCAGAGCCGCGGCCCTACCGGAAAATGCTTCGCAGGCTGGCTCGGCGTCGCCAGGTGGGCGCCGGTGGCGCCGAGGCTGACGGCCGCCGCAAAGCCCGCAGCCCCATGGGCTGTGGGGCCACGCGAGCGGCTGCCAAAGAGCTTTCCAACGAGGCACGGCTTTCCCTCCTGGCTCTTCGGGCATGGGAGCTGTGGCCAGAGACGCGGCCCTACCGGAAAATGCTTCGCAGGCTGGCTCGGCGGCGCCAGGTGGGCGGCGGTGGCGCCGAGGCTGACGGCCGCCGCAAAGCCCGCAGCCCCACGGGCTGTGGGGCCATGCGAGCGGCTGCCAAAGAGCTTTCCAACGAGGCACGGCTTTCCCTCCTGGCTCTTCGGGCGTGGGAGCTGTGGCCAGAGCCGCGGCCCTACCGGAAAATGCTTCGCAGGCTGGCTCGGCGGCGCCAGGTGGGCGCCGGTAACGCCGAGGCTGACAGCCGCCGGAAAGCCCGCAGCCCCACGGGCTGTGGGGCCACGCGAGCGGCTGCCAAAGAGCTTTCCAACGAGGCACGGCTTTCCCTCCTGGCTCTTCGGGCGTGGGAGCTGTGGCCAGAGCCGCAGCCCTACCGGAAAATGCTTCGCAGGCTGGCTCGAAGGCGCCAGGTGGGCGCCGGTGGCGCCGAGGCTGACGGCCGCCGCAAAGCCCGCAGCCCCACGGGCTGTGGGGCCACGCGAGCAGCTGCCAAAGAGGTTTCCAACGAGGCACGGCTTTCCCTCCTGGCTCTTTGGGCGTGGGAGCTGTGGCCAGAGACGCGGCCCTACCGGAAAATGCTTCGCAGGCTGGCGCGGCGGCGCCAGGTGGGCGCCGGTGGCGCCGAGGCTGACGGCCGCCGCAAAGCCCGCAGCCCCACGGGCTGTGGGGCCACGCGAGCGGCTGCCAAAGAGCTTTCCAACGAGGCACGGCTTTCCCTCCTGGCTCTTCGGGCGTGGGCGCTGTCGCCAGAGCCGTGGCCCTACCGGAAAATGCTTCGCAGGCTGGCTCGGAGGCGCCAGGTGGGCGCTGGTGGCGCCGAGGCTGACGGCCGCCGCAAAGCCCGCAGCCCCATGGGCTGTGGGGCCACGCGAGCGCCTGCCAAAGAGCTTTCCAACGAGGCACGGCTTTCCCTCCTGGCTCTTCGGGCATGGGAGCTGTGGCCAGAGCCACGGCCCTACCGGAAAATGCTTCGCAGGCTGGCTCGGTGGCGCCAGGTGGGCGCCCTTGGCGCCGAGGCTGACGGCCGCCGCAAAGCCCGCAGCCCCACGGGCTGTGGGGCCACGCCAGCGGCTGCCAAAGAGCTTTCCAACAAGGCACGGCTTTCCCTCCTGGCTCTTCGGGCGTGGGAGCTGTGGCCAGAGCCGCGGCCCTACCGGAAAATGCTTCACAGGCTGGCTCGGTGGCGACAGGTGGGCGCCCTTGGCGCCGAGGCTGACGGCCGCCGCAAAGCCCGCAGCCCCACGGGCTGTGGGGCCACGCCAGCGGCTGCCAAAGAGCTTTCCAACGAGGCACAGCTTTCCCTCCTGGCTCTTCGGGCGTGGGAGCTGTGGCCAGAGCCGCAGCCCTACCGGAAAATGCTTCGCAGGCTGGCTCGGCGGCGCCAGGTGGGCGCCGGTGGCGCCGAGGCTGACGGCCGCCGGAAAGCCCGCAGCCCCACGGGCTGTGGGGCCACGCCAGCGGCTGCCAAAGAGCTTTCCAACGAGGCACGGCTTTCCCTCCTGGCTCTTCGGGCGTGGGAGCTGTGGCCAGAGCCGCGGCCCTACCGGAAAATGCTTCGCAGGCTGGCTCGGCGTCGCCAGGTGGGCGCCGGTGGCGCCGAGGCTGACGGCCGCCGCAAAGCCCGCAGCCCCACGGGCTGTGGGGCCACACGAGCGGCTGCCAAAGAGCTTTCCAACGAGGCACGGCTTTCCCTCCTGGCTCTTTGGGCGTGGGAGCTGTGGCCAGAGACGCGGCCCTACCGGAAAATGCTTCGCAGGCTGGCGCGGCGGCGCCAGGTGGGCGCCGGTGGCGCCGAGGCTGACGGCCGCCGCAAAGCCCGCAGCCCCACGGGCTGTGGGGCCACGCGAGCGGCTGCCAAAGAGCTTTCCAACGAGGCACGGCTTTCCCTCCTGGCTCTTCGGGCGTGGGAGCTGTGGCCAGAGACGCGGCCCTACCGGAAAATGCTTCGCAGGCTGGCTCGGCGGCGCCAGTTGGGCGCTGGTGGCGCCGAGGCTGACGGCCGCCGCAAAGCCCGCAGCCCCATGGGCTGTGGGGCCACGCGAGCGGCTGCCAAAGAGCTTTCCAACGAGGCACGGCTTTCCCTCCTGGCTCTTCGGGCATGGCAGCTGTGGCCAGAGCCGCGGCCCTACCGGAAAATGCTTCACAGGCTGGCTCGGCGGCGCCAGGTGGGCGCCGGTAACGCCGAGGCTGACGGCCGCCGGAAAGCCCGCAGCCCCACGGGCTGTGGGGCCACGCGAGCGGCTGCCAAAGAGCTTTCCAACGAGGCACGGCTTTCCCTCCTGGCTCTTCGGGCGTGGGAGCTGTGGCCAGAGCCGCAGCCCTACCGGAAAATGCTTCGCAGGCTGGCTCGAAGGCGCCAGGTGGGCGCCGGTGGCGCCGAGGCTGACGGCCGCCGCAAAGCCCGCAGCCCCACGGGCTGTGGGGCCACGCGAGCGGCTGCCAAAGAGCTTTCCAACGAGGCACGGCTTTCCCTCCTGGCTCTTCGGGCGTGGGAGCTGTGGCCAGAGCCGCGGCCCTACCGGAAAATGCTTCGCAGGCTGGCTCGGCGTCGCCAGGTGGGCGCCGGTGGCGCCGAGGCTGACGGCCGCCGCAAAGCCCGCAGCCCCACGGGCTGTGGGGCCACGCGAGCGGCTGCCAAAGAGCTTTCCAACGAGGCACGGCTTTCCCTCCTGGCTCTTCGGGCATGGGAGCTGTGGCCAGAGCCGCGGCCCTACCGGAAAATGCTTCGCAGGCTGGCTCGGCGGCGCCAGGTGGGCGCCGGTGGCGCCGAGGCTGACGGCCGCCGCAAAGCCCGTAGCCCCACGGGCTGTGGGGCCATGCGAGCGGCTGCCAAAGAGCTTTCCAACGAGGCACGGCTTTCCCTCCTGGCTCTTCGGGCGTGGGAGCTGTGGCCAGAGCCGCGGCCCTACCGGAAAATGCTTCGCAGGCTGGCTCGGCGGCGCCAGGTGGGCGCCGGTGGCACCGAGGCTGACGGCCGCCGCAAAGCCCGCAGCCCCACGGGCTGTGGGGCCACGCGAGCGGCTGCCAAAGAGGTTTCCAACGAGGCACGGCTTTCCCTCCTGGCTCTTCGGGCGTGGGAGCTGTGGCCAGAGATGCGGCCCTACCGGAAAATGCTTCGCAGGCTGGCGCGGCGGCGCCAGCTGGGCGCCGGTGGCGCCGAGGCTGACGGCCGCCGCAAAGCCCGCAGCCCCACGGGCTGTGGGGCCACGCGAGCGGCTGCCAAAGAGCTTTCCAACGAGGCACGGCTTTCCCTCCTGGCTCTTCGGGCGTGGGAGCTGTGGCCAGAGCCGCGGCCCTACCGGAAAATGCTTCGCAGGCTGGCGCGGCAGCGCCAGGTGGGCGCCGGTGGCGCCGAGGCTGACGGCCGCCGCAAAGCCCGCAGCCCCACGGGCTGTGGGGCCACGCGAGCGGCTGCCAAAGAGCTTTCCAACGAGGCACGGCTTTCCCTCCTGGCTCTTCGGGCGTGGGAGCTGTGGCCAGAGCCGCAGCCCTACCGGAAAATGCTTCGCAGGCTGGCTTGGCGGCGCCAGGTGGGCGCCGGTGGCGCCAATGCTGATGGCCACCGCAAAGCCCGCAGCCCCACGGGCTGTGGGGCCACGCGAGCGGCTGCCAAAGAGCTTTCCAACGAGGCACGGCTTTCCCTCCTGGCTCTTCAGGCGTGGGAGCTGTGGCCAGAGCCGCGGCCCTACCGGAAAATGCTTCGCAGGCTGGCTCGGTGGCGCCAGGTGGGCGCCGGTGGCACCGAGGCTGACGGCCGCCGCAAAGCCCGCAGCCCCACGGGCTGTGGGGCCACGCGAGCGGCTGCCAAAGAGCTTTCCAACGAGGCACGGCTTTCCCTCCTGGCTCTTCGGGCGTGGGAGCTGTGGCCAGAGACGCGGCCCTACCGGAAAATGCTTCGCAGGCTGGCTCGGCGGCGCCAGGTGGGCGCTGGTGGCGCCGAGGCTGACGGCCGCCGCAAAGCCCGCAGCCCCACGGGCTGTGGGGCCACGCGAGCGGCTGCCAAAGAGCTTTCCAACGAGGCACGGCTTTCCCTCCTGGCTCTTCGGGCGTGGGAGCTGTGGCCAGAGCCGCGGCCCTACCGGAAAATGCTTCGCAGGCTGGCTCGGCGTCGCCAGGTGGGCGCCGGTGGCGCCGAGGCTGACGGCCGCCGCAAAGCCCGCAGCCCCACGGGCTGTGGGGCCACGCGAGCGGCTGCCAAAGAGCTTTCCAACGAGGCACGGCTTTCCCTCCTGGCTCTTCGGGCGTGGGAGCTGTGGCCAGAGACGCGGCCCTACCGGAAAATGCTTCGCAGGCTGGCGCGGCGGCGCCAGGTGGGCGCCGGTGGCGCCGAGGCTGACGGCCGCCGGAAAGCCCGTAGCCCCACGGGCTGTGGGGCCACGCGAGCGGCTGCCAAAGAGGTTTCCAACGAGGCACGGCTTTCCCTCCTGGCTCTTCGGGCGTGGGAGCTGTGGCCAGAGCCGCGGCCCTACCGGAAAATGCTTCGCAGGCTGGCACGGCGGCACCACGTGGGCGCCGTTGGCGCCGAGGCTGACGGCCGCCGCAAAGCCCGCATCCCCACGGGCTGTGGGGCCACGCGAGCGGCTGCCAAAGAGCTTTCCAACGAGGCACGGCTTTCCCTCCTGGCTCTTCGGGCGTGGGAGCTGTGGCCAGAGCCGCGGCCCTACCGGAAAATGCTTCGCAGGCTGGCGCGGCGGCGCCACGTGGGCGCCGGTGGCGCCGAGGCTGACGGCCGCCGCAAAGCCCGCAGCCCCACGGGCTGTGGGGCCACGCGAGCGGCTGCCAAAGAGCTTTCCAACGAGGCACGGCTTTCCCTCCTGGCTCTTCGGGCGTGGGAGCTGTGGCCAGAGCCGCGGCCCTACCGGAAAATGCTTCGCAGGCTGGCTCGGCGGCGCCACGTGGGCGCCGGTGGCGCCGAGGCTGACGGCCCCCGCAAAGCCCGCAGCCCCACGGGCTGTGGGGCCACGCGAGCGGCTGCCAAAGAGCTTTCCAACGAGGCACGGCTTTCCCTCCTGGCTCTTCGGGCGTTGGAGCTGTGGCCAGAGCCGCGGCCCTACCGGAAAATGCTTCGCAGGCTGGCTCGGCGGTGCCAGGTGGGCGCCGGTGGCGCCGAGCCTGACGGCCGCCGGAAAGCCCGCAGCCCCACGGGCTGTGGGGCCACGCGAGCGGCTGCCAAAGAGCTTTCCAACGAGGCATGGCTTTCCCTCCTGGCTCTTCGGGCGTGGGAGCTGTGGCCAGAGCCGCGGCCCTACCGGAAAATGCTTCGGGGGCTGGCTCGGCGGCGCCAGGTGGGCGCCGGTGGCGCCGAGGCTGACGGCTGCCGCAAAGCCCGCAGCCCCACGGGCTGTGGGGCCACGCGAGCGGCTGCCAGAGAGGTTTCCAACGAGGCACGGCTTTCCCTCCTGGCTCTTCGGGCGTGGGAGCTGTGGCCAGAGCCGCGGCCCTACCGGAAAATGCTTCGCAGGCTGGCGCGGCGGCGCCACGTGGGGCTGGGGGCTTTCCTGCTGCCTTTAGAATCTCACAACCACCCTTTCCCACTTGGTGCTACACCAGCCTATAGAATTTCTATTTTCAAGTCAAGACAGTGCACCACTTGACATTATGCAGAGCGCTACCCATCAATACATGCTCAAATAAAGAATAGCCAATGGACAGTGCCATCGTATGTTAATAAGTGTCACATCTCATTGAAGACAATGACAGAGCGATACAACGTAAAGCGTAACACAGTACGGGGCAGTGCCAGGGAATACGCCGTCACAGAATCACCCATAGAGAAATTCACAACAGAGTGCAGTCTTACGACAGAATCTCTAAAGCCGCCGTTAAGCCAGTCACAGGCGGTACAATGCCACACGTTACAGGATACAGGGCAGTACAACCCGATTCGCAGACAAATATATTAGAGCAAATTACAAGACTCCCAATACAGTCCAGTACAATGCCAGACAGTCTCAGATGTCGGTCAAGACAATGCCAGGGCAACGCAGTGCAAGACATAATGTTATACAGGTCAGTACAAGGCAATACGCAGTCAAATGAAGAACAGTAAACTACGATACCCAAACCACACTGCAGTACAATGGCAAACAATGGCAAACAATCCCACATGTCGGTCGAGACAATGACAACGCGAGACGGAACACCGTGCAGGGCAGCGCAAGGCAGTACGCAGTCAAATAAAGAACAGCTGACCAGAAAACCCGCACTACGCTGCCGTACGATCTCAAAACGTCTCAGATGGCAGTCAAGGCAATTACAGGGCAATACAAAGCACCACGTCGCAGTACACAAGGCAGTACAAGGCAACACTCAGTCAAATAAATAACAGACAGTCAAAAAATTCACAGTGCAGTGCACTACTCTGACACCATGGGTCAGATGGCAACCAAAAGAAGGACAGGGCAATACAAGGCGAGAGGTAACCCAATACGGGGCTGGACAAGGCAAGATGCAGTTGTGGCGGGTGGAGCGATTCACTGCAGTCCTGAGAGAAGTAGAGAAACATTTAGAAACATCAACACAGTGATTCGACAAAGGCAGCAGTGCACGTAACATCCCTTTACCAGGTTCCGTGGCCACGTCCCCCGGATAATTTATTGCACAGGGGCCAGGGTCAGACGAGCTGTTAGGGAGACCCTCCTGTTGAGCCGCAACCCCCTTGCTTTCTAAACTCCTTCTTGAAGAGCAGTCTGAGTGCGGCTGGATCCAATTCCTAGCCCTGGACTTGGGCAATGGTTCACCTCTAAAGGATTGTATCCGCGCCATCAACCCTTTATATCACTGAGCTAAGGCTACGAGGTTTAGCGTGGTATCAGTCACTTACCGAGACTCTGTTGCGGCAAGGGATCTCTCAGCCTTGAGGAGCAGAACCTGAAGCAAGCGTCCCCGCTCAAGGGCACATCCTGGTGCTATGACAGACTATGACAGGCAATACTATGACAGGGCAATACAACGCAAGACGTAACTTTACACAGGGCAGTACAAGGCCAATACACAGTCAAATAGGGAACGACCGATCACAAAACTGATGCACGGTCAAATAGAGTACAACAGCCTAAGAAGCTCTCAATACAGCGCCTGTCAACGCCAGAATACATCAGATGGCTCGCGGCACGGTGAGAGGGCAATACGACACAAGACTTAGGAAAATACAGGGCAGTACAAAGCAATACGTAGTCAAATATAGAACAGCCGATCAAAAACACCCTCAGTTCGGTGCGGTACAACCCCAGAGAGTGCAAAAGGACAGTTAAGACTATTTCATGGCAACACAACGCACAATGTAACACAATACAGGTTGCTACAACGCAATACAGAATAATAAACAACCGATCAAAACGCCACAATACGGTGCAGTACGATCCCACACGGTCTCGGGTGGCAGTCAAGACAACTATAGGGCGACACGATCCAAGATGCAACATTACACGACAGAGCAGAACGGAAGACGCAGTCAACTAAATACCAACCGATTAGGAGAACCGCAATACAGTGCGGGAGAAAACAAAAATAAGTGGAGATGCCAGTCAAGACAATGACAGAGCAATACGAGGCAAGAAATAACGCAATACAGGGCAGTACAGTGAAATACACGGTCAAATAAATAACTGATTAAGTATCCCGCAATACCGTGCGATGCAATGCCAAAACGTGAGAGACAGCAGTCGAGGCAGTGACAGAGCTATACAATGGAAGACATAACGCAGGGCTGTACAACACCGAAACGTATCAGATGGCACTCAGAACAACAACATGGCGATACAACGCAAGCCGCAACACAATACAAGGTGGTAACAAGGCAATACACGGGTCAAACACAGAACAACAAATAAAACCTGCACAATACGGATCGCTGCAATCCCAGAACGTCTAAAGTGACAGTGAACGGAATGACGGGGCAGTACAATGCAAGATACAACACTAGACAGGGCAACACGCATTCAAATAACGCAAAACCGATTAAAAAACCCACAATACACACCAGTACAATGCCGGAACAGATCAGATGGCAGTCCGGGCGAATAGAGGGCAACACAATGCCAAACGTGACACCATACAGGGCTGGACAAGGCAATACGCTGTTGTGGCAGGCCGAGCGGCTAACTTCGCCTCTAAGAGAGAAGCAGTGAAACATTCAGAAACATCACCACAGTGATTCTCCAAAGGCAGCAGCGCACGTGACGGCGCTTTACCAGATTCCATATGGCCACGCACGCCGGATTATTTCCTGCTTAGGGGCCAGGGTCAGACAAGCTGTCTGGGAGACCCTCCCCTTGAGTCACGAGGCTCGGAAAGGACCCCCTTGCTTTCTAAACTCCTTCTCGGAGAGGAGTCTAGGTGCGGCTGGATCCAATTCCTAGCTCGGAAAGGACCCCCTTGCTTTCTAAACTCCTTCTCCGAGAGGAGTCTAGGTGCGGCTGGATCCAATTCCTAGCCCCGGACTTAGGCAATGGTTCACCTCTAAAGGATTGTATCTGCGCCATCGACCCTTTATATCACTGAGCTAAGGCTACAAGGTTTTGCATGCTATTAGTGACTTACTGAGAATCTGTTGCGGCAAGGCATATCTCAATCTCGAGGAGCAGAACCTTAATCGAGCGTCCCTGCTCAAGGGGAGATCCTGGCACGGAGGCCCCTGCCATGCAGAAGTCAAAAGGCTCTTGGGCTGTCCACTACTTATGGGGTAAGCCAATTGACTTATAGTCACATCAGCACGGGAACAAAATATCTAGGTCCCCACTGTGTTGCCAACCATCCCCCAACTTCAAGTACCACTCAGAACAGCTCCATGGATGATTGGGGCGCCAAAACGAAGGGGCGCCCACACCACCCCAGCAGTCAAATAAGGAACAACCAATGGAACTTTCACAATAAATAAGTACAATCCCAGACAGTCCAAAGTAACAGCCAAGACAATGACAGACC
This sequence comes from Larus michahellis, assembly GCF_964199755.1. Taxonomy (NCBI): domain Eukaryota; kingdom Metazoa; phylum Chordata; class Aves; order Charadriiformes; family Laridae; genus Larus; species Larus michahellis. Next base: position 387,545 of record NW_027435944.1, read on the forward strand.
AATACAGTGCAAGACCTAACATCATACAGAGCAGTAAAAGGCAACGCGCAGCCAAGTCAAGAACAGTTAAAATACCCAAAATCCAGTGCAGCACTATGACACTGTCCCAAAACACAGTCAAAACAACAACAGAGTAATGCAACACGAGCCGTAACACAACACAGGGCAGCACAAGGCAATACACAGTCACACAAAGAACAGCCAATTAAAAAACCCACAACAGAACACCCTACAATCTCAGGAAGTCTCAGAGGGCCGTCACAGCAAATACAGGGCAATACGGTGCAAGACAACACAATACAGGCCACTGCCAGCCAATATCAGTCAAATAAATAACAGACAGTCAAAAAATTCACAGTGCAGTGCACTACTATGACACCATGGGTCAGGCGGCAATCATGACAACGACAGGGCAACACAAGGCAAGACGTAACCCAATACGGGGCCGGACAAGGCAATATGCAGTTGTGGCGGGTGGAGCCATTCACTTCAGTCCTAAGAGAAAAGTAGAGAAACATTCAGAAACATCAACACAGTGATTCTCCAAAGGCAGCAGCGCACATGACGGCGCTTTATCAGGTTCCGTGGCCACGTACCCTGGATTATTTCCTGCCTAGGGGCCAGGGTCAGACGAGCTGTCTGGGAGACCCTCCCCTTGAGTCACGAGGCTCGGAAAGGACCCCCTTGCTTTCTAAACTCCTTCTCCGAGAGGAGTCTAGGTGCGGCTGGATCCAATTCCTAGCCCCGGACTTGGGCAACGGTTCACCTCAAAAGGATTATGTCTGTGCCGTCAACCCTTTACGTGGCTCATAAGAAACAGCTGATGAAGGAAGTAGCAATATGGTGGCCTACAACGGCAGAATAGATCAGATGACAATCAAGACAACAACAGAGCAATACAATGGAAGACGTAACACCACACGGGGCCGGACAAGGCAATACGCAGCCACATCAGAACCCATGAGAGACATCACACTACAGTCCAGACCTAGGACAGATTCTCTAACGTGACCGTCAAGACGACGGGGCAATACAACGCAAGACGTAACACAGGCCATATGCAGTTGTGGCGGGTGCAGTGATAAAATTCACTCCTAAGAGAGAGGCAGAGAAACATTTACAAACATAACAGCAGTGATTCACCAAAGGTAGCAGCGCACGTGATGGCACTTTACCAGACTGCACGGCCACGCACCCCGGGTCATTTACTGCCTTGGGGCCAGGGTCAGACGAGCTGTCAGGGAGACCCTCCCCTTGAGTCACGAGGCTCAGAAAGGACCCCCTTGCTTTCTAAACTCCTTCTCCGAGAGGAGTCTAGGTGCGGCTGGATCCCATCCTCGCCCCGGACTTGGGCAACGGTTCACCTCTAAAGGATCATATCTGCGTGATCAAACCCTTGGTATCGCTCAGCCAAGATGGCAAAGTCTGGCATGCTGTTAGTCACTGACCCAGAATCTGTTGCGGCAAGGCTTCTCTCAGCCTCGAGGAGCAGAACCTTAAGTGAGTGTCCCCGGGAAATGCTGGTGAACAGGCCGCTGCCTTGCAAGAAAGCTCCAAGGGCTCTTGGTCTGTCCGCTAGGTCTATAGCGAGCTAACTGACTCACAGTGTCTTGACTCTGGTGCCAGCCATCCCACAAAGTTCAAGTGCCACTCGTAGCGACTCCTCCTGGTCGTTATAGCTCGAGCAGCAGCCCGGGGGAAAAAGGGGGGTGACATCCCAACAGCGGTCAAATACAGAACAACCGGTTAAAAATTGCACAATACAGTGCCAGAGACTCTAAAATAACTGGCAAGACAACGACAGGGCAACACCATGCAAGATCTAACCTTACACAGGGCAGTACAAGGCAACGTACAATCAAATGCAGAGCAGACAATGAAAGAATTGACGGTACAGTGCCACGCAATGGTAGACTATATCAGATGTCGGTCACCACAATGACAGAGCAATACAAGGCAAGACGTAACGCGATACGGGGCCCTACCAGGCGACACAGTCAAGGAAACAACCACCCCATGAAAGAACTCACAACACAGCGCGGTCCTAGGACGGAAGGTGTAAAATGACCGTCGAGACAGTGACAGGGCAATACAATGCAAGATGCAACACCATACCAAGGCAACATGCAGCCAAATGAACAACCCATTAAGAAACCCAGCATACGTTCAACTGTAATACCAGAAAAGATCAGAAGGCAGTCAAGACAATGACAGCGCACTATAACGCGAGAAGTAACACAATACAGGGCAGTACAAGGCATTACACAGGCAAATAAAGAAGAACCCATTAAAAACCACACAATACAGTGCGGTGCGAGGCCAGAGTAGATCAGAAGGCAGTCGAGACTACGACGGGGCAATATAATGCGAGATGTTACATGGTACAGGGCAGTACAAGGCATTAGAAAGCCAAACGAAGAACAACCCCAAATGAAGAACAACCGATTAAAAAAACCCGCAATACAGCGTGGTACGAGGCCCGAACAGATCAGAAGGCAGTCAAGGCTACGACAGGGCAATATAACGTGAGACGTAACGCAATAGAGGGCGGTACAAGGCATTACACAGTCAAAGAACAACGGATTAAAAAAAAAAAATGCAACACAGTATGGTACGATGCCAGAATAGATCACAGAGCAGTCAAGAGCGTGACGGGGCAACACGATGCGAAACCGATACTGAGTGAGGCGGAGCAATACTATTGCAAATATACAAGAACACAGTATGGAACCAAGTTCTTAAGCGTACGACGCAAGACCATCTCAAATGGCAGTCAAGGAAGTTCCTGAGCAACGTAATCCCGATTTGCACAAAATGGTGCCATCAGGCACCATCGCGTCGGTCAACACTAAGTTGTACTGCAATATCCCCCGCATCACACGCGCCATACCCTCCTGCTCACCTGCTCCGCATGGATTCCGGATTCGGACTTCGTGGCACTCTCTGGTTCTGGCACCTAAAACACCTAAGACACACAATATTCCTGTTGAGCTTACGGGAAACCACCACCCCCATGCGCTACCTCTCTGCTACCCAGCTCACCTCCAACGCTCGTCCAGCTCCGGATGCCTGCGGCGCCTGCAAAACCAAAGACAAACACTCCCCTGAGCTCCCCAACGTGTCCACAACCGCCTCACTCGCTGGGACTACTCAGTGGGCGTGCAGCATCGCCCCTCTGACCCTGCGTGTCACACCAACCGGAGAAACGCACGCCGAGATACCGCCCAAAACCCTACCAAATTCTCATCTCCCGCTCCCTCACCTTGCCCGCCCGTCCTCCCCCGAGGCGTGCAACCTGAAGGCTCACAAACCACCCATAAAACCCAACCGACACGGGTTGCTTTACAACTTGAAAGTTGCTCCCTCTGAGGCAGATGTGATACTTCAGCCCACCCGCCCCTGCTGACCTTGACTGGCTCATCCCCATCCCCACATCCCACGTCATTCATTGCTTCAAAACTTCAAATTGGAAAGAACCAATACATACAGTACTCGGAGCCACATCTTCTCTCTAACACCACGTGCTGACCCACCTTCTTACGTCGCTCTCCTCCTCTACGCTGCCCCGCCAAGCTTGTCCCGCTGCATCTGCAAGAACGACATCAGAGAAATCACCCTGAGGCAGAGCAATAGAGTCATAACAACAAAAAGTCTTGCACCTTTTCACAAATACCATCTAAGGTCCAAATACAACCGTACACAAAGAAAGTTACAAAAAAAAAATCCGCACCAAAACCAGCCGTACCCTCTTGGACATGAGCTCTTCTTCACTGCTGCTGTGTTGCCTTCCCAACATGCCTCTGCTCTTCCCAAACAAAACAGAAGAGGTGTCTACACAGCCTCCCGATGGCTACCCTGAGATGACTCTAACACCTTTGCCCCGATCTACGGGGATTCATGTACTACATATAGACTCTCCACAGGATTCCACCCACCCTGGACACTACGTGCCCGGGCAGGGCGGACCCGAGCCACACACTCACGGTTACAGACATACACTACACGGAACGCTACGAACGACACGCCTCAAAGATGAGAGAAAACTCTCAGCAAGAAAGATGACACGGGGACCAAAGTCACCATCGTGCAAGAAAATCTGTGGGATCGTGATGATGTCAACGTGAAGACGCTCTACGGAACCCCCTGAAGCAAACTGTAGAACGTGATGGTACGGAATAAGAATGGACTGTTGAGCCCGATAAGATGGACGTGCAGGAAGCCTGGCTTCAAGACCTAAGAACGTAACAACGCAGGGAAGAACTCCCAGACATGGAAGTGGGCCGTCCAGAAACTTCCGAGAGGCAAGACTGATGCACGCTTTAAGATGCTAACGCAAGAAGAGCATCAGATGAATGATGCTACGCCCACAGGCCCAAGCAGTCGAGACCCTAAGGATGACGCCCAGGGCCCCACGTCCTGCTCCTGGAGCTCAAAGATGACCTCGAGACCCAAGAAGGGGCGAAGATACACAACACAGACCACATGAACGACATGACAACACGCACAGGCTGGAACTGCCCTGCCCGGGACACGCTAGCGTCACACTGAGCAGTAAGCAACATCCTTTACCCTCCTAAATATGACTGTGCCCCGGGACAGCCCTCGCCACTACGCTAACGTCAAAGACCCCATTTTGCAATTGTCCACCTCGGCCCCTCTCCGGCGCCTGACTGTCAACTTAGCTTTTGAAGGGCCAGGCGTCTGAATCCTTCTTCGATGCGGTCCGCAAAAACCAGCCATCCGATACATTTCCGCAGTCACCAGGTTCCTCCTCTTCCTCTGCAAAAGGAAAATAAAACATAACCCCAGAGGCCGCCACAGCACCAGCAATAAGCATCCTGAGAGGAGACGCCAACCTCTTCCACGACACCCTCAGCCTCCCGAAGGCCATGGCGTTCTGCTCGCCCGCTCCGCGCCGATTCCGGAGTCCGAGGCTGCGGTGATAGTTATTCACAGCACCTAAGAGACCAAGAAACACAACTTTACCACTGCGCTTCTGCCAAACCGCCACACCATCGACTCCTATCTTCTGTCTTCATTCACATGAGAAAAAAAGCACCCAATTGTATTCATAGAGGCGCCAGTCACATCTTCCCTCTAACGCCACATGCCGAGCCACCTCCGTACAGCGCTCCTCTCTGCTCCCCTGCGTCACCCTGCACATCTCGTCTCTCGGCATCTAAAAAGAGAAAAAAAAAAATCCAACATTACCCTGATACAGAGCAATAGCTTAATTCCAAAGGTCTTGTTTCTACTTCGGAACACTGTTCAATTAGATCCAACTACAGCCTGCCATCAAAAAAAAAAAAACACAGAAAAAGCCCACAAACATTACACCCCACACAAAGCAGCCCGAACGTCTTTGAGATACTGCGTCCTTCACTGACTGTGAACAGCCTCTCCGACTTGGCTCTGCTTATGCCAACACCCACTAATAAAACACCCACGCACCCAACGTACTGAGAGCCAATTAATTCCAGACGACTACCCAACCTTTGCCTCGGTCTCCACAGATCCACATATTAACCATAGACTCCCGTCACTATTCTGCCTGCCCTGGACTCTACACACCCGGGCAGGGGGGCTCCGAGCCAGACACACACACAAGCACAGACCAACACTACACAGAACGCTAAAAACCACGCGCCTCAAGGATGAGAAAAAACTCTCAGCAAGAAGGATGACACCCGGACGGAAGTCACCGTCGGGCAAGACGACCTGGAGACCGTGGTGGTGATGCGAAGAGGCTCTATGGAAGCCCCTGAAACAGAGCGTAGGACATCATCGTCTGCGATAAGAAGGGACTGTCAAGACTGATAAATGTATGCGGGGGAAGCCTGGCTTCAAGACCTAAGAACGTAATGACATAGGGAAGAAGTCCCAGTTGTAGACGCGGGCCATACGGAAACTTCCAAGACGCAAGACCGATGCGAGCTTTAAGCTTCTAACGCAAGAAGACCAGCAGCCGAACGGTGCTATGCCCACGGGTGCAGGTGTTCGAGACCCTAGGGATGGCGCCTGAGGCGCCATGCCGTGCTCCTGGAGCTTAAAGACGACCTCGAGACCCGAGAAAGGTCTAAGACACAGAACACGGACCACACGAAAGACACGACAACACACACAGGCTGGAACCGCCCTGCCCGGGAATGCCGAACAGTAAGCCACGTCCCTTACGTGCCTAAAGGAGACTGCGCTCCAGGACAAACCTCTCCCCTACGCCAACTTCAAAGACACCTTTTTGCAATTCTCAACCTCGTCCCCTCTCGGGCGCCAGTCTCTCAACTTAGCTTTTGGAGGGCCAGGGGTCCGAATCCATCCTTGAGGCAGTCCACAGAAAACAGCCATCCAGTACGTTCCTGTGGTCACCAGCTTCCTCCTCTTCCTCTGCAAAAGGAAAAGAAAAAAAAAGTTATCCCAAAGGCAGCCACAGCACCAGCAATAAGCATCCTGAGAGGAGATGCCAACCTCTTCCACAACACCCTCAGCCTCATGAATGCCGAGGCATTCTGCTCGCCCGCTCAGCGCCAATTCCAGCGTCTGACGCTGCGGCAACAGTTATTCACGGCACCTAAGATACCAAGAAACACAGCATTACCACCGCGCTACTGCCAACCCACCAGTCCCGTGCTCCTCCTCGATACTATCTGGCTTGCCTCAAATGCGAGAGCCTAGAACACACCAGGCTCCGACGACACCCGAACCCATCTGCAAAACCTGTCCAAGGACGACTCATGAACCCGGCTCCCTTTCCTAGCCCTCCCCCAGTGGCAAAGCTTTAGAAACCCCTTCTCTTCTCCCTGAGCTGCCAGGGAAGGAGCCCCACTTCTTCCCCACAGCTCCCACCCTTTATTTGCCAGCCCAAACACCGGGCGTTGGATGCTTCTCAAGAGCCACTCTTCCCAGCCTCTCCCTGCGTCCGCCACCACCTCCCATCTTCTGTCTTCCCACGGACTCCGGGCTCTGCTGCAGACCCACAGAGTCAGCGAAGCCCTGACCCGACCTACACCAGGGGCCTGCCGCAAGCCGCAAAGGCTCCAGGGACACGGCGAAACCCTGAGCACAGTGGGGGAAGGCGACGAGGCGCCCCACATCCTGAAACGCGTTACACCTTATGGCCCTGCTGCTTTCCTGAGAAATGCGAAAACTCCATCTACAGCTGCAGACAAGGTGCTCACCCAGTCCCTGCAAAGTGATCTCATCACCTGCCCGATTGAGACAGATTCTATTGGCATCTTATCTGGGATACAGCAAAGCTAGTGGGAAAAAAAAAACCACAAACAAGAAAGTTCCGTCTTCAATACAGCCAGGGATTCCAGGATAACGCGCCATGCCTGGAAGAGAGAAAACCATACCCTTAAACCATCTCACCCCCCCCGAATGCTCATTACCACGCGACTCACCTGAAAAACCGCACGGAAGAGAAGCGGTGCATGAGGCCGCTCTCTACTGTACGTGCTGCCAAACCTCACCTGGTCCCCAAGGTCTTGCCACCTCCAGCTTCCTACCTGCGGTTCTCTAAATGGGATAACGTCTCCACCCCAGGAGCTGAGCCGCCTCCGAAGCTGCAATCGACTGAAGGACAGGCAGAGCTCTGACCCTGGAGACGCCTGGCAGCAGAATGAGCTGCCCCAGCAGAGGCTGTGGGTTATATACCCCGGGCCCTGCCCACCCCCCTTCCCACCATCCCCTGGGAAAGGGGCCCGGCTGACCTCCAGGAGGCACAGAGCCTGCCAGAGGAGCAGCTGCTCCTTTCCTCACAGGCCTGAGAAGTCCAGCGTGCAAAACACCAAAACGGAGAAAGCGACCCTTAGAGGAACGGACAATACGTGCTCTTTTATTACAACTACGTCAATTGTGTCAGCAACGGGGCCCGGTAGGTACGTAAACTTAAACTTCTGCAGGGCGTAGACATAAAGAGAAAGACATCATCCTAACCTCCATAGGCAAGTAGACCATTAGGCCCGATAACCACGTTTTTAATCAAGACTCGATGTCCTTTAGTTTCCTTGTGAAAGAAAACCCACAATGCTGGGGGGGGTCATATGTCACTTCTAGCAAGACGACACGTATTACCCGACTTCTGCCAGAACCACGTTCTGGATAGGAAGGACGGACAGAGCGCAAGCAGAGGCTTGTGCGCCGCCTGTAATACAGCGGCTGAGAAAGAACCAACCCTTCCAACCGCCGCTCTCCTCAGCCGAGTCCGCTCCGGTGCCCCTTCTGTCATTGCTGTCATGGCTTAGGCTGGGCATTAAATGAAACGACAGATGCTCTCTTTTAACTTCTCTCCTGAGGGAGAAAACAATGTGAGGGAGACTTAGGAACTGAAAGAGAAACTGAACTCTAACGAAATATAAACAGAAAAGTAGTACCGAGGAAAGACAAGAATAACAGGAAAACAGTAGCAGAGAGAAAATATATACACACAGCCCGGCATGGAGCTCCCAAGATGACCATCGCCTCACCCGCTGGCACGGGGAAAGTCCGGGACCAGACTCGGCGACAGACTGGAACCAGATTCCGGACCTGGTTGCATAAATGCACGGATCGGCGTCAAAGGACAATGACCAGACAGAGGAGTCCTCAAAGGCCAGACGACAGGTACCGACCCCTTCGATCCCCCCGCTTTTATACTGAGGGTGATGAGGATGGGATGCGATACCCCATCAGTCAGATTCGGGTCACCGGTCCCGTCTACTCTTCACCATGGGTGCAACCCCTCTACGCTTTTCTGCTTCCGACCCTCCGACGGGGCATATATAAAAGTCAGCTGCGCTGTGCTGTTGTAGGAATAAGTATAAGCAAGAGCCTCTCTGCACGGCATCCCTTCGCATTAAGTGTAAATGTAAGTTCTTGGCGCTCTGAAGGCAGATACTACCTGAAAAATACGTCATTACCTTCAGAGAGTTCAGTTCATTGGAAGAGACTTACCTGCAAAGTGACGTGACTGCAAACAACACCGGTTCTGTTGTACCTCAGACCAGCACTTCCACACACGGCTACGTAACCTCACATTCACACGAAAAAAAGAAGTGGCCAAACGTATTCATGGAGCCGCCGGTCACATCTTCCCTTTAATACCTCGGGCTCAGCCACCTTCGTCCTGCGCTCCCGTCAGCTCCCCTGCGTATCCCCGGCCACCTCATCTCTCTGCACCTGAAAAAAAAGCAACACGACATCAAACATTACCCAATGCGGAGCAGTAGCTTAACTCCAAAGGTCTTGTTTCTACTGAAGAACCCTGTTCACATAAGTCCAACTACAGCCTGTCATCCAGAGAAGAGACGCCTGCAAACGTTACACCCCACACAACGCAGGCTTACCATCTCTGAGATACTGTCCCCTTCACTGGCCACGAACACCCTCTCCAACTTGGCTGCGCTTGTGCCAGCGCCCGCTAATGAAACACCCGTCCACGCAGCCTCTCGAGAGCTAATCAAGTCGAGACGACTGAGCAACCTGTGCCCGGGTCTAGACAGATCCTCATATTCACTACAGACTGCCGTCGTGATTCTGCCTACCCTGGACGCTACGCACCCGGGCAGGGCAGCCCCGAGCCAGACACACACAGACTGACGCCACACAGAACACGACAAACGACGCGCCTCAAGGATGAGAGAAAACTCTCAGCAAGAGGGATGACACCGGGACCAAAGTCACCGTCGGGCAAGACGACCTGCGGCACTGTGATGGCGACGATGTGAAGAGGCTCCACAGAACCCCCTGAAACCAAGTGTAGAACTTCACAGTTCCTGAGGAGGGACTGTCGAGCCTGACAAGATGGACGCGTAGGAAGCCCAGCTTCAAGACCTAAGAGCGTAACGACGCAGGGAAGAAGCCCCAGTCGCTGAAGTGGGCCATCCGGAAAGTTCCAAGATGCAAGACCGATGCACGCTTTAAGATGCTAATGCAAGAAGAGAGGCAGACGGTTGGTGCTACGCCCACGGGTGCAGGCGTTCGACACCATAAGGATGGCGCCCGATGCACGTTCCGTGCTCCTGGAGCTTAAAGATGATCTCGAGACCCAGAAAAAGGGTCTAGGATGCAAAACACAGACCACACGAACGACACGACAACACACACAGGCTGGAACTGCCCTGCCCAGGTTGCGTTCACATCACACCGGACAGTAAGCTACGTCATTTACCTGCCCAAAGGAGACTGTGCCCCAGAACAGCCCTCCCCCCTACACTAACATCAAAGACCCCATTACACAGTTGTCAGCCTCCGCCCCTCTCCGGTGCTGGTCTCTCAACTTAGCTTTTGGAGGGCTAGCATCTGATTCCATCCTCGACATAGTCCACAAGACACAACCATCCGATACGTTCCTGCGGTCACCGGCTTACTCCTCTTCCTCTGCAAAAGGAAAAGGAAAAGTCATCGCAAGAGCAGCCCCAACACCAGCAATAAGTGCCCCGAGGGGAGATGCCGACCTCCTCCACAAAACCCCTCAAGCCTCCTGAACGCTGACGCAGTCTGATTGCCTGCCCCGCGCCGATTCTAGAGTGGGATGCTGCAGCGACGGTTATTCACGGCACCTAAGATACCAAGAAACACAACATGACCACCGCGCTTCTGCCAACCCACCAGTCCCGTGCTCCTCCTCGATACCATCTGTCTTGCCTCAAATGCGAGAGCCTAGAGCAGACTAGACACCATCGACAACCAAACCCAACTACAAGACTGGTTTGAGAAAGACACATGAACCCGCCTCCCTTGCCCAGCCATCCCCTAATGCCAAAACTTTAGAGACTCCCTCCCTTCTCCTGAGCCGTCAGGGAAGGAGACCCACTGCCCCCCCACAACTCCTGCCCCTGATTTTCCAACCGCTCCTCGGGACCTGCTCTTCTGAGCCCTGTGTGTGGCAGACACCTCCCGTCTTCTGCCTTCACAGAGACTCCGGGCTCTGCTACAGACCCGGAAAGCCAGGAAAACAGTTACAGAACCTACTGGTAGCCTCCTGCAAGAGCTTCAGGGCCACCGTGATGCCCTGTGTGCTCTGGGGGGAAATGATGAGCCATCCCTGCTGTTACATCCCTGCTGCTTTCTCAAAACAAACTCAATATATAGATACCTACAAAACGCTTGCCCTAAATCCTGCTCCAGTATCTCATAACGCACCCAATTAAGACTAACAAAAACACCAACTAACGTAGCATACATCAAAATTGGAAAAAAATACAACATTTTATCTTCAGTGAAGTCAGAAATTATAGTAAAACACACACCACCTGCCATAAGCAAGAAAAAAAAGAAGAGACGCATACTATTAAACCATTTAAACAAACTAAATGCTCCCTACAAAACTAAAGATATGGGGGGGAAAAAAAAAAGAAAAAAGATAACATACAACTCCACTTTCTGTGGCAACCACCCTTCCATTGAGGAGTCTCACCTCTGATGTCTCACCTACGCTAGTTCAAACGCCAAAACAAGCCTTCCCGAACGGCCACACGAGCTCCAAGACAACACCGAAGGAGCTCCAGAGCTCTGACCCCGGAGAAGACCAGCAGCAGAACGAGCTCCTGACCCGAAGCTGTGGCTCATGTACCCCAGGCCCCGCCCACCACCTTTCCCACAATCCCCTGGGTAAAGGGTGGGGCCGCCCCCCTGAAGCATAAAAGCAGCTGAAGGGGCAGCAGGTGTTGTTATTTGCTTTAATTTTACCATCTAACAAGTAGTGAAGAGTGAGAGCGACCCTTGCTAGAAAAAGCATCATCTCCTCCTCCCATTGCATCAACGGTGTGTCCAGGGGAGCAGTTAGAGAGAGGTGAGACAGAAAAAAAATAAACATCAGACTTATCTCTACGGGAAAGTGGCTTATTCAATGCAATGGTAACATTATTATTAAAATTTATGTACTTGAGTGTCCTTCAAAACAAAAAAAATACAAACCCAGACACAATCTGTTACTACGGGGTCGTTCCTCATTTCTAGCGAGAGCGTGTGCACTAACGACCTTCTGCCAGAACCCCTTTCTGGATGGGAGCGAATAACAAAACAGAACCAGATTCTAGGAGAAAACTTCCTCAAAAACATCTTCCCCTGTGAAATAAGTTATTTATTGTAAACTGCTGGCAATTTAAAGTCATATTGATAATCTCGCTTTGACTTTTTACACCACAGCGCTACTTGCGTCCCAAAATACAGAAAGCAACAAAAAAGCATGGAATTACAAGTCAAGTGTTTCCTGAACCTGCATAAAGCACCCTAATTAACATCTCAGTAGCTAGAACAAAAACGAGTTTATACACATAAACTCATATTTTACAATATCTGTAAAAATGAGAAAATCTTCTTTATTTCAATGCCTCACGCCCATATAGACAGGTTTTATTCTATTTTTAAACACACATTCCCCCCATGAATTTTCAGGCATTTTTGGGGGGGACCCAGTGTGACACCCCACACACCCCCTCCGGAAAAGGTCGTCTTTTGACTTAGAAATACCATCTGGAGTACAATTGCCGCCTGACATCAAAAAGAAACCAAACTACACAAACATGACACCCCACACAAAGCGGCTTTAACATCTCGGAGACGCAGTCTGCGTCACTACTGCGGAACAGCCCCTCCCACACAGCTCTGCTCATCCCAAAAAACCCCTTAATTAAAGAGCTGCCCACACCACCTGCTGGTGGCTCCTTGATGGGAGTTGACTGTGCCACCTTGGCCTCAACAGTCTCGTTACGTCAACGTATTACCCATAGAGTCCTGCTGCTCTTCCCCCTGCCCCTGACTCTACGCGACCGGGCAGAGCAGCTTCGAGCCCAACACGCACAAGCACAGACCAACGCTACACACAACGCCACAAACAACGCACCTCGCGGATCAGAGAAAACTCCCAGCAAGAAGGATGACACCCCGACGACGTAAGGGATTGTCAGGCAAGAAGACCTGCGGGCCCATGGCGGTGACGTGAGAAGGCTCGAGGGAAAGCCCAGGAAATGACGACAACGCAACGGCCCGGGACAACGAGTGACTCTCAGACTGAGGAGGTGTATGCGCGGGAAGCCGGTCTTCAAGACCGAAGAACTTAAGGATGCAGGGAAGAAGTCGCAGTCACTGAAAAGGGGTGGCTAGAGAACAGGGCTGCTCCCGCAGCCAGGAACAATGCCGCAGATGAGGACCGTCCAGAAACTTCCGAGTTTCTAAAGACCCAGCCACGCTTTAAGCTTATGATGCAAGAAAAGCAGCCCCCGACTGGGGCAATGCCAATGGGGACAGGCATTCGAGGCTCTAGGGATGGTGCCTGAAGTACAGACCGCGCTCCTCAAGTGGAAAGAGGACACTGAGTCCCAAGGAAGGTTTAAGACACAGAAAACACACCACACAAACAACACAACAGACGCGGGCCAGAACTGCCCTGCCCAGCACACGCTACCTTTCTGCTGAAGAGTAACCCGCCCCCTTTACCTGCGCAGAGGACACTGCTCCTGGATACGCCTCTGCTCTACCCTGACTTGAAAACTCCTCCCTGAAACTGCCAACCTTGGCCCCCTCCAGCGCCTGTCCCTCTACTTCGCTTTCGGAGGGCCAGTGGCCTGAATTCATCCTTGACGAAAAAAACCCACAACAAACAGCTAACTGAGGCGTTCCTGCAGTCACCACGTTCCTCTTCATCGGCAAAACAAAGAGAAAGCACAGCTCCAGCAGCGACCGCCATGACAGTAGATGTCAACCTCTTCCACAACACCCTCGTCCTCAGAGGTGCCACGGCAATCCGCTCACCTGCGTCGCGTCGATTCCAGAGTCGGAGGCTGCCGCAACAATTATTTATGGCACCGACGATACCAACAAACACAAAATTACCATTGCGTTTCCGCGACATCACCAGTCCCGCGCTCCTCCTCCACACCGTCCAGCTCACCTCAACTGCAAGAGACTAGAACAGACCGGACCCCGTCGACACCCAGATCCAAAGGCAAAACCGACACGACAGAGACTGACGAACCCAGTTTGCTGCCAGCTGCAGACACGTGAGGGACACCGTGGCACTCCGCGGGCAATGGGGGAAGGTGACGAGCCACGCCACACCCTGAGCGACGCTACGCCTTACGTCCCTGCTGCTTTCTTGAGAAACGCTAGTGCCATATGCAGCCGCATACAAAACGCTCGCCGTAACCCCTACAAGATAATCTCGTCGTCAGCCCAATTAAGAGAAACAATATCAGCAATTCACACAGCCTACTGCAAAACCGGTGAAAACCCCACAGTTCCATCTTCAAAGAAGTCAGGAATTCTAGGAAAACGCGGTGCTCCTAGAACAAAGCAAAGCAAAGCACGCTGTTAAACCATCCGGGCACCCCCCAAACACGCATCACGAAGTCACTGACCTGAGAAAAAGGAAACAAAAAAGCAGCAGACCAGCCAACTTTCTGCCGTACAGGCGGCTGGAGGTTTACTGCTCCCGAAGGCCTCAGCTCAGCCCTTCTCACCCCCGCCCCCCGAAACGCCAAAACGCGCCTCCCCAGACAGCTGAGCCCGCCCCAGAGCTGCCGCCAACCGAAGGCCCAGCAGAGCACCGACCCCCCGGGGCCCAGCAGCAGAATGAGCTCCTGAGCCCGGGCGGGGGCTCACGTACCCCGGGCCCCGCCCACCGCCCTTCCCACAATCCCCTGGGAAAGGGGCAGGGCCGACCCCCAGGAGACGCGAAGGCGGCCGCAGGAGCAGCAGCTGCTTTTCCCCTGCCTTAAGTTCCCCGCAGGCGAAGCACCACCCCTTTTTCTGTCCCTTTGGGACTCGCCTCTGGTGATTCTCTCACCGCCTTGGGTTGATTTCTGTCCAGTCGTTGCTGTGGAGAAGAGAGTTCCGCAGGGGTCGCTTTGTTTTTGCGATCTTCGGATATTTTTGTGGTTAACTGTTCATCGCGCTTTGCAGTCTGGGAAGAGTGCTGGAATCATGGGATTCCCAGAAGACTGATGGGCATTTCCGGGCTCCCGGAGGACTAAAGTACCACGGAGACGCGCGTCGGCTGCCTGAGGGGGCCCCTGGAGGACTAAACTGCCATAGAGACGCGTGCCGGCTGACTGAGGGGGCACTTCCGAGTTTCTGGAGGACTAAACTGCCATAGAGACACGCGTCGGCTGACTGAGGGGGCACTTCCGGGTTTCTGGAGGACTAAACTGCCATAGAGACGCGCGTCGGCTGACTGAGGGGGCACTTCCGGGTTCACGGAGGACTAAAGTGCCATAGAGACGCGCGTCGGCTGACTGAGAGGGCACTTCCGGGTTTCTGGAGGACTAAAGTGCCATAGAGACGCACCTCGGCTGACTGAGGGGGCACTTCCGGGGTCCTGGAGAACTAAAGTGCCATAGAGATGCGCGTCGGCTGACTGAAGGGACCCCTGGAGGACTAAACTGCCATAGAGACGCGCGTCGGCTGACTGAGGGGGCACTTCCGGGTTCCCGGAGGACTAAACTGCCATAGAGACGCGCGTCGGCTGACTGAAGGGACCCCTGGAGGACTAAAGTGCGATAGAGACGCGCGTCGGCTGACTGAGGGGGCACTTCCGGGGTCCTTGAGGACCGCAGGGCCATGGAGATGGACGCCCGGAAAACTGCCGGGCACCACCGGGGGCGCGTTAACGCGTTAAGAGCCGATTACTGGAGGGCCGACGGCCGCTCTCGGGGCCGGGCGGGCGGCACCGATGCCGCTCCAGGCGGCGCAGAGCTCGCCGGTGCCCCGGCGGTCCCGGTTCGGCCTCCAGCCGCCGCTCTCTCGGGACAGGCGCCGGACCGGGCAGCCGCGAAGCCGCGCATGCGCACGAGCTGCGGAGCCGAGGGGCGGGGCCGAGGGGCGCGGGGGGCGGGGCCGGGGCTGCCGGGGGCGGGGCCGGGGAGGGCGGGAGGCGGGGCCACAGCGCACGCGCCGCTCCCCCCGCCCCCCCCCCCCCGCAGGACCCGCCCTCGGTCCCGCCGCTCCCACGCGCCGCCGCCGCCCGCGGCCCCTCAGCGCCGCCGGGCCCCGCGGCCTCTCTGCAGCCGCCGCCGCCGCGCCCCGGACCCGCCCAGCGCGGCCTTGCCCCCCGCAACCAGCCCCAGGGACGCGGCATCGCCCCGCGCGGGGCGGCGGGGCCGGAGGGGGGGGGGCGGGGGGGGGCCTCGTCCGCCGGAACGGGAGAATCGGGGATATGGGCCTTTTCCCGCATGAATTATGGGGGTTTTTTCCGCATTTTTTTTTTGTTTTCCTTTCCGGCTGCACGAGCCCAGCTGCAGCCCCGGCCCCCGCAGTCGCGCCGCCCTTTACACAAACGTTAATCTGTGTTTTATACATATATTATATCTGTATTTTACACAAACGTTAATCTGTGTTTTATACATATATTATATCTGTATTTTACACAAACATTACATCTATATTTTACACAAACGCTGTATCTGTATTTTACACAAACGTTATATCTGTAATTTGTGTTTTCTGTTCACTCTTACGCGGAGAATCTGCCTAAACACGTACGTCCGCGCAGGCCGCCGGCTCACCCGTCTGTTCTGACACTAAAACCTTTCTGTAAATGCATTTTTTAAGTACTTTTATATTCTGGGACCTTTTGTGTAACGCAGAAGCACAGAATCATCGAGTCCTCAGAGACGGAGGTTTTTATTTTGAACTTATTTCACACCCACAAACGAATATTATTTCTCAATACACACATTCCTTACGTATAAATGAGAGATTTCGGTCTGTCCCGACGCCTCACGCCCGCAGTTACAGGTTTTCCCATTTTTTTAACGCATCCCGAGAATTAGAGAGAATTAGAGAAATAGAGCCACGGCCCTACCGGAAAATGCTTCGCAGGCTGGCGCGGTGGCGCCAGGTGGGCGCCGGTGGCACCGAGGCTGACGGCCGCCGCAAAGCCCGCAGCCCCACGGGCTGTGGGGCCACGCGAGCGGCTGCCAAAGAGCTTTCCAACGAGGCACGGCTTTCCCTCCTGGCTCTTCGGGCGTGGGAGCTGTGGCCAGAGCCGCGGCCCTACCGGAAAATGCTTCGCAGGCTGGCTCGGCAGCACCACGTGGGCGCCGGTGGCACCGAGGCTGACAGCCGCCGCAAAGCCCGCAGCCCCATGGGCTGTGGGGCCACGCGAGCGGCTGCCAAAGAGCTTTCCAACGAGGCACGGCTTTCCCTCCTGGCTCTTTGGGCGTGGGAGCTGTGGCCAGAGCCGCGGCCCTACCGGAAAATGCTTCGCAGGCTGGCTCGGCAGCACCACGTGGGCGCCGGTGGCACCGAGGCTGACGGCCGCCGCAAAGCCCGCAGCCCCATGGGCTGTGGGGCCACGCGAGCGGCTGCCAAAGAGCTTTCCAACGAGGCACGGCTTTCCCTCCTGGCTCTTTGGGCGTGGGAGCTGTGGCCAGAGCCGCGGCCCTACCGGAAAATGCTTCGCAGGCTGGCGCGGCGGCGCCAGGTGGGCGCTGGTGGCGCCGAGGCTGATGGCCGCCGCAAAGCCCGCAGCCCCACACCCTGTGGGGCCACGCGAGCGGCTGCCAAAGAGCTTTCCAACAAGGCACGGCTTTTCCTCCTGGCTCTTCGGGCGTGGGAGCTGTGGCCAGAGCCGCGGCCCTACCGGAAAATGCTTCGGGGGCTGGCCT
Organism: Larus michahellis; assembly: GCF_964199755.1. Lineage (NCBI taxonomy): Eukaryota > Metazoa > Chordata > Aves > Charadriiformes > Laridae > Larus > Larus michahellis. The sequence goes on from NW_027435944.1 coordinate 405,130, forward strand.
GGCAGCGCCACGTAGGCGCCAGTGGCGCCGAGGCTGACTGCCGCCGCAAAGCCCACAGTCCCACGGGCTGTGGGGCCACGCGAGCGGCTGCCAAAGAGCTTTCCAACGAGGCACGGCTTTCCCTCCTGGCTCTTCGGGCGTGGGAGCTGTGGCCAGAGCCGCGGCCCTACCGGAAAATGCTTCGGGGACTGGCGCGGCGGCGCCAGGTGGGCGCCGGTGGCGCCGAGGCTGACGGCCGCCTGAAAGCCCGCAGCCCCACGGGCTGTGGGGCCACGCGAGCGGCTGCCAAAGAGCTTTCCAACGAGGCACGGCTTTCCCTCCTGGCTCTTCGGGCGTGGGAGCTGTGGCCAGAGCCGCGGCCCTATCGGAAAATGCTTCGGGGACTGGCGCGGCAGCGCCACGTAGGCGCCAGTGGCGCCGAGGCTGACGGCCGCCGCAAAGCCCGCAGCCCCACGGGCTGTGGGGCCACGCGAGCGGCTGCCAAAGAGCTTTCCAACGAGGCACGGCTTTCCCTCCTGGCTCTTCGGGCGTGGGAGCTGTGGCCAGAGCCGCGGCCCTACCGGAAAATGCTTCGCAGGCTGGCTCGGCGGCGCCAGGTGGGCGCCGGTGGCGCCGAGGCTGACGGCCGCCGCAAAGCCCGCAGCCCCACGGGCTGTGGGGCCACGCGAGCGGCTGCCAAAGAGCTTTCCAACGAGGCACGGCTTTCCCTCCTGGCTCTTCGGGCGTGGGAGCTGTGGCCATAGCCGCGGCCCTACCGGAAAATGCTTCGGGGACTGGCGCGGCGGCGCCAGGTGGGCGCCGGTGGCGCTGAGGCTGACGGCCGCCGCAAAGCCCGCAGCCCCACGGGCTGTGGGGCCACGCGAGCGGCTGCCAAAGAGCTTTCCAACGAGGCACGGCTTTCCCTCCTGGCTCTTCGGGCATGGGAGCTGTCGCCAGAGCCGCGGCCCTACCGGTATATGCTTCGCAGGCTGGCACGGCGGTGCCAGGTGGGCGCCGGTGGCACCGAGGCTGACGGCCGCCGCAAAGCCCGCAGCCCCACGGGCTGTGGGGCCACGCGAGCGGCTGCCAAAGAGCTTTCCAACGAGGCACGGCTTTCCCTCCTGGCTCTTCGGGCGTGGGAGCTGTGGCCAGAGCCGCGGTCCTACCGGAAAATGCTTCGCAGGCTGGCGCGGCGGCGCCAGGTGGGCGCCGGTGGCGCCGAGGCTGACGGCCGCCGCAAAGCCCGCAGCCCCACGGGCTGTGGGGCCACGCGAGCGGCTGCCAAAGAGCTTTCCAACAAGGCACGGCTTTTCCTCCTGGCTCTTCGGGCGTGGGAGCTGTGGCCAGAGCCGCGGCCCTACCGGAAAATGCTTCGCAGGCTGGCGCGGCGGCGCCAGTTGGGCGCCGGTGTCGCCAAGGCTGACGGCCGCCGCAAAGCCCGCAGCCACACGGGCTGTGAGGCCACGCGAGCGGCTGCCAAAGAGCTTTCCAACGAGGCACGGCTTTCCCTCCTGGCTCTTCGGGCGTGGGAGTTGTGGCCAGAGCCGCGGCCCTACCAGAAAATGCTTCGCAGGCTGCCGCGGCGGCGCCACGTGGGCGCCGGTGGCACCGAGGCTGACGGCCGCCGCAATGCCCGCAGCCCCACGGGCTGTGGGGCCACGCGAGCGGCTGCCAAAGAGCTTTCCAACGAGGCATGGCTTTCCCTCCTGGCTCTTCGGGCGTGGGAGCTGTGGCCAGAGCGGCGCCCCTACCGGAAAATGATTTGCAGGCTGGCACGGCGGCGCCACGTGGGCGCCGGTGGCGCCGAGGCTGACGGCTGACAGAAAGCCCGCAACCCCACGGGCTGTGGGGCCACGCGAGCGGCTGCCAAAGGTCTTTCCAACGAGGCACGGCTTTCCCTCCTGGCTCTTCGGGCGTGGGAGCTGTGGCCAGAGCCGCGGCCCTACCGGAAAACGCTTCGGGGGCTGGCGCGGCGGCGCCAGGTGGGCGCTGGTGGCGCCGACGCTGACGGCCGCCGCAAAGCCCGCAGCCCCACACCCTGTGGGGCCACGCGAGCGGCTGCCAAAGAGCTTTCCAACAAGGCACGGCTTTTCCTTATGGCTCTTCGGGCGTGGGACCTGTGGGCAGAGCCGCGGCCCTACCGGAAAATGGTTCGGGGGCTGGCGCGGCAGCGCCACGTAGGCGCCAGTGGCGCCGACTCTGACTGCCGCCGCAAAGCCCACAGCCCCACGGGCTGTGGGGCCACGCGAGCGGCTGCCAAAGAGCTTTCCAACGAGGCACGGCTTTCCCTCCTGGCTCTTCGGGCGTGGGAGCTGTCGCCAGAGCCGCGGCCCTACCGGAAAATGCTTCGCAGGCAGGCGCGGCGGCACCACGTGGGCGCCGGTGGCGCCGAGGCTGACGGCCGCCGCAAAGCCCGCAGCCCCACGGGCTGTGGGGCCACGCGAGCGGCTGCCAAAGAGCTTTCCAACGAGGCACGGCTTTCCCTCCTGGCTCTTCGGGCGTGGGAGCTGTGGCCAGAGTCGCGGCCCTACCGGAAAATGCTTCGCAGGCTGGCGCGGCGGCGCCAGGTGGGCGCCGGTGGCGCCGAGGCTGACGGCCGCCGCAAAGCCCGCAGCCCCACGGGCTGTGGGGCCACGCGAGCGGCTGCCAAAGAGCTTTCCAACGAGGCACGGCTTTCCCTCCTGGCTCTTCGGGCATGGGAGCTGTGGCCAGAGACGCGGCCCTACCGGAAAATGCTTCGCAGGCTGGCTCGGCGGCGCCAGGTGGGCGCCGGTGGTGCCGAGGCTGACGGCCGCCGCAAAGCCCGCAGCCCCACGGGCTGTGGGGCCACGCGAGCGGCTGCCAAAGAGCTTTCCAACGAGGCACGGCTTTCCCTCCTGGCTCTTCGGGCGTGGGAGCTGTGGCCAGAGCCGCGGCCCTACCAGAAAATGCTTCGGGGTCTGGCGCGGCGGCGCCAGGTGGGCGCCGGTTGCGCCGAGGCTGACGGCCGCCGCAAAGCCCGCAGCCCCACGGGCTGTGGGGCCACGCGAGCGGCTGCCAAAGAGCTTTCCAACGAGGCACGGCTTTCCCTCCTGGCTCTTCGGGCGTTGGAGCTGTGGCCAGAGACGCGGCCCTACCCGAAAATGCTTCGCAGGCTGGCTCGGCGGCGCCAGGTGGGCGCCGGTGGCGCCGAGGCTGACGGCCGCCGCAAAGCCCGCAGCCCCACGGGCTGTGGGGCCACGCGAGCGGCTGCCAAAGAGCTTTCCAAGGAGGCACGGCTTTCCCTCCTGGCTCTTCGGGTGTGGGAGCTGTGGCCAGAGACGCGGCCCTACCGGAAAATGCTTCGCATGCTGGCTCGGCGGCGCCAGTTGGGCGCTGGTATCGCCGAGGCTGATGGCCGCCGCAAAGCCCGCAGCCCCACGGGCTGTGGGGCCACGCGAGCGGCTGCCAAAGAGCTTTCCAACGAGGCACGGCTTTCCCTCCTGGCTCTTCAGGCGTGGGAGCTGTGGCCAGAGCCGCGGCCCTACCGGAAAATGCTTCGCAGGCTGGCTCGGCGGCGCCAGGTGGGCGCCGGTGGCACCGAGGCTGACGGCCACCGCAAAGCCCGCAGCCCCACGGGCTGTGGGGCCACGCGAGCGGCTGCCAAAGAGGTTTCCAACGAGGCACGGCTTTCCCTCCTGGCTCTTCGGGCGTGGGAGCTGTGGCCAGAGCCGCGGCCCTACCGGAAAATGCTTCGCAGGCTGGCTCGGCGGCGCCAGGTGGGCGCTGGTATCGCCGAGGCTGATGGCCGCCGCAAAGCCCGCAGCCCCACGGGCTGTGGGGCCACGCGAGCGGCTGCCAAAGAGGTTTCCAACGAGGCACGGCTTTCCCTCCTGGCTCTTCGGGCGTGGGAGCTGTGGCCAGAGCCGCGGCCCTACCGGAAAATGCTTCGCAGGCTGGCGCGGCGGCGCCAGGTGGGCGGCGGTGGCGCCGAGGCTGACGGCCGCCGCAAAGCCCGCAGCCCCACGGGCTGTGGGGCCACGCGAGCGGCTGCCAAAGAGGTTTCCAACGAGGCACGGCTTTCCCTCCTGGCTCTTCGGGCGTGGGAGCTGTGGCCAGAGCCGCGGCCCTACCGGAAAATGCTTCGCAGGCTGGCTCGGCGGCGCCAGGTGGGCGCTGGTGGCGCCGAGGCTGACGGCCGCCGCAAAGCCCGCAGCCCCACACCCTGTGGGGCCACGCGAGCGGCTGCCAAAGAGCTTTCCAACAAGGCACGGCTTTTCCTTATGGCTCTTCGGGCGTGGGACCTGTGGGCAGAGCCGCGGCCCTACCGGAAAATGGTTCGGGGGCTGGCGCGGCAGCGCCACGTAGGCGCCAGTGGCGCCGACTCTGACTGCCGCCGCAAAGCCCACAGCCCCACGGGCTGTGGGGCCACGCGAGCGGCTGCCAAAGAGCTTTCCAACGAGGCACGGCTTTCCCTCCTGGCTCTTCGGGCGTGGGAGCTGTCGCCAGAGCCGCGGCCCTACCGGAAAATGCTTCGCAGGCTGGCGCGGCGGCACCACGTGGGCGCCGGTGGCGCCGAGGCTGACGGCCGCCGCAAAGCCCGCAGCCCCACGGGCTGTGGGGCCACGCGAGCGGCTGCCAAAGAGCTTTCCAACGAGGCACGGCTTTCCCTCCTGGCTCTTCGGGCGTGGGAGCTGTGGCCAGAGTCGCGGCCCTACCGGAAAATGCTTCGCAGGCTGGCGCGGCGGCGCCAGGTGGGCGCCGGTGGCGCCGAGGCTGACGGCCGCCGCAAAGCCCGCAGCCCCACGGGCTGTGGGGCCACGCGAGCGGCTGCCAAAGAGCTTTCCAACGAGGCACGGCTTTCCCTCCTGGCTCTTCGGGCATGGGAGCTGTGGCCAGAGACGCGGCCCTACCGGAAAATGCTTCGCAGGCTGGCTCGGCGGCGCCAGGTGGGCGCCGGTGGTGCCGAGGCTGACGGCCGCCGCAAAGCCCGCAGCCCCACGGGCTGTGGGGCCACGCGAGCGGCTGCCAAAGAGCTTTCCAACGAGGCACGGCTTTCCCTCCTGGCTCTTCGGGCGTGGGAGCTGTGGCCAGAGCCGCGGCCCTACCAGAAAATGCTTCGGGGTCTGGCGCGGCGGCGCCAGGTGGGCGCCGGTTGCGCCGAGGCTGACGGCCGCCGCAAAGCCCGCAGCCCCACGGGCTGTGGGGCCACGCGAGCGGCTGCCAAAGAGCTTTCCAACGAGGCACGGCTTTCCCTCCTGGCTCTTCGGGCGTGGGAGCTGTGGCCAGAGTCGCGGCCCTACCGGAAAATGGTTCGGGGGCTGGCGCGGCGGCGCCAGGTGGGCGCCGGTGGCGCCGACTCTGACTGCCGCCGCAAAGCCCACAGCCCCACGGGCTGTGGGGCCACGCGAGCGGCTGCCAAAGAGCTTTCCAACGAGGCACGGCTTTCCCTCCTGGCTCTTCGGGCGTGGGAGCTGTCGCCAGAGCCGCGGCCCTACCGGAAAATGCTTCGCAGGCTGGCGCGGCGGCACCACGTGGGCGCCGGTGGCGCCGAGGCTGACGGCCGCCGCAAAGCCCGCAGCCCCACGGGCTGTGGGGCCACGCGAGCGGCTGCCAAAGAGCTTTCCAACGAGGCACGGCTTTCCCTCCTGGCTCTTCGGGCGTGGGAGCTGTGGCCAGAGTCGCGGCCCTACCGGAAAATGCTTCGCAGGCTGGCGCGGCGGCGCCAGGTGGGCGCCGGTGGCGCCGAGGCTGACGGCCGCCGCAAAGCCCGCAGCCCCACGGGCTGTGGGGCCACGCGAGCGGCTGCCAAAGAGCTTTCCAACGAGGCACGGCTTTCCCTCCTGGCTCTTCGGGCATGGGAGCTGTGGCCAGAGACGCGGCCCTACCGGAAAATGCTTCGCAGGCTGGCTCGGCGGCGCCAGGTGGGCGCCGGTGGTGCCGAGGCTGACGGCCGCCGCAAAGCCCGCAGCCCCACGGGCTGTGGGGCCACGCGAGCGGCTGCCAAAGAGCTTTCCAACGAGGCACGGCTTTCCCTCCTGGCTCTTCGGGCGTGGGAGCTGTGGCCAGAGCCGCGGCCCTACCAGAAAATGCTTCGGGGTCTGGCGCGGCGGCGCCAGGTGGGCGCCGGTTGCGCCGAGGCTGACGGCCGCCGCAAAGCCCGCAGCCCCACGGGCTGTGGGGCCACGCGAGCGGCTGCCAAAGAGCTTTCCAACGAGGCACGGCTTTCCCTCCTGGCTCTTCGGGCGTGGGAGCTGTGGCCAAAGCCGCGGCCCTACCGGAAAATGCTTCGCAGGCTGGCGCGGCGGTGCCAGGTGGGCGCCGGTGGCGCCGAGGCTGACGGCCGTCGCAAAGCCCGCAGCCCCACGGGCTGTGGGGCCATGCGAGCGGCTGCCAAAGAGGTTTCCAACGAGGCACGGCTTTCCCTCCTGGCTCTTCGGGCGTGGGAGCTGTGGCCAGAGCCGCGGCCCTACCGGAAAATGCTTCGCAGGCTGGCTCGGCGGCGCCAGGTGGGCGCTGGTATCGCCGAGGCTGATGGCCGCCGCAAAGCCCGCAGCCCCACGGGCTGTGGGGCCACGCGAGCGGCTGCCAAAGAGGTTTCCAACGAGGCACGGCTTTCCCTCCTGGCTCTTCGGGCGTGGGAGCTGTGGCCAGAGCCGCGGCCCTACCGGAAAATGCTTCGCAGGCTGGCGCGGCGGCGCCAGGTGGGCGGCGGTGGCGCCGAGGCTGACGGCCGCCGCAAAGCCCGCAGCCCCACGGGCTGTGGGGCCACGCGAGCGGCTGCCAAAGAGGTTTCCAACGAGGCACGGCTTTCCCTCCTGGCTCTTCGGGCGTGGGAGCTGTGGCCAGAGCCGCGGCCCTACCGGAAAATGCTTCGCAGGCTGGCTCGGCGGCGCCACGTGGGCGCCGGTGGCGCCGAGGCTGACGGCCGCCGCAAAGCCCGCAGCCCCACGGGCTGTGGGGCCACGCGAGTGGCTGCCAAAGAGGTTTCCAACGAGGCACGGCTTTCCCTCCTGGCTCTTCGGGCATGGGAGCTGTGGCCAGAGACGCGGCCCTACCGGAAAATGCTTCGCAGGCTGGCTCGGCGGCGCCAGGTGGGCGCCGGTGGCACCGAGGCTGACGGCCGCCGCAAAGCCCGCAGCCCCACGGGCTGTGGGGCCACGCGAGCGGCTGCCAAAGAGCTTTCCAACGAGGCACGGCTTTCCCTCCTGGCTCTTCGGGCGTGGGAGCTGTGGCCAGAGCCGCGGTCCTACCGGAAAATGCTTCGCAGGCTGGCGCGGCGGCGCCAGGTGGGCGCCGGTGGCGCCGAGGCTGACGGCCGCCGCAAAGCCCGCAGCCCCACGGGCTGTGGGGCCACGCGAGCGGCTGCCAAAGAGCTTTCCAACAAGGCACGGCTTTTCCTCCTGGCTCTTCGGGCGTGGGAGCTGTGGCCAGAGCCGCGGCCCTACCGGAAAATGCTTCGCAGGCTGGCGCGGCGGCGCCAGTTGGGCGCCGGTGTCGCCAAGGCTGACGGCCGCCGCAAAGCCCGCAGCCACACGGGCTGTGAGGCCACGCGAGCGGCTGCCAAAGAGCTTTCCAACGAGGCACGGCTTTCCCTCCTGGCTCTTCGGGCGTGGGAGTTGTGGCCAGAGCCGCGGCCCTACCAGAAAATGCTTCGCAGGCTGCCGCGGCGGCGCCACGTGGGCGCCGGTGGCACCGAGGCTGACGGCCGCCGCAATGCCCGCAGCCCCACGGGCTGTGGGGCCACGCGAGCGGCTGCCAAAGAGCTTTCCAACGAGGCATGGCTTTCCCTCCTGGCTCTTCGGGCGTGGGAGCTGTGGCCAGAGCGGCGCCCCTACCGGAAAATGATTTGCAGGCTGGCACGGCGGCGCCACGTGGGCGCCGGTGGCGCCGAGGCTGACGGCTGACAGAAAGCCCGCAACCCCACGGGCTGTGGGGCCACGCGAGCGGCTGCCAAAGATCTTTCCAACGAGGCACGGCTTTCCCTCCTGGCTCTTCGGGCGTGGGAGCTGTGGCCAGAGCCGCGGCCCTACCGGAAAACGCTTCGGGGGCTGGCGCGGCGGCGCCAGGTGGGCGCTGGTGGCGCCGAGGCTGACGGCCGCCGCAAAGCCCGCAGCCCCACACCCTGTGGGGCCACGCGAGCGGCTGCCAAAGAGCTTTCCAACAAGGCACGGCTTTTCCTTATGGCTCTTCGGGCGTGGGACCTGTGGGCAGAGCCGCGGCCCTACCGGAAAATGGTTCGGGGGCTGGCGCGGCAGCGCCACGTAGGCGCCAGTGGCGCCGACTCTGACTGCCGCCGCAAAGCCCACAGCCCCACGGGCTGTGGGGCCACGCGAGCGGCTGCCAAAGAGCTTTCCAACGAGGCACGGCTTTCCCTCCTGGCTCTTCGGGCGTGGGAGCTGTCGCCAGAGCCGCGGCCCTACCGGAAAATGCTTCGCAGGCTGGCGCGGCGGCACCACGTGGGCGCCGGTGGCGCCGAGGCTGACGGCCGCCGCAAAGCCCGCAGCCCCACGGGCTGTGGGGCCACGCGAGCGGCTGCCAAAGAGCTTTCCAACGAGGCACGGCTTTCCCTCCTGGCTCTTCGGGCGTGGGAGCTGTGGCCAGAGTCGCGGCCCTACCGGAAAATGCTTCGCAGGCTGGCGCGGCGGCGCCAGGTGGGCGCCGGTGGCGCCGAGGCTGACGGCCGCCGCAAAGCCCGCAGCCCCACGGGCTGTGGGGCCACGCGAGCGGCTGCCAAAGAGCTTTCCAACGAGGCACGGCTTTCCCTCCTGGCTCTTCGGGCATGGGAGCTGTGGCCAGAGACGCGGCCCTACCGGAAAATGCTTCGCAGGCTGGCTCGGCGGCGCCAGGTGGGCGCCGGTGGTGCCGAGGCTGACGGCCGCCGCAAAGCCCGCAGCCCCACGGGCTGTGGGGCCACGCGAGCGGCTGCCAAAGAGCTTTCCAACGAGGCACGGCTTTCCCTCCTGGCTCTTCGGGCGTGGGAGCTGTGGCCAGAGCCGCGGCCCTACCAGAAAATGCTTCGGGGTCTGGCGCGGCGGCGCCAGGTGGGCGCCGGTTGCGCCGAGGCTGACGGCCGCCGCAAAGCCCGCAGCCCCACGGGCTGTGGGGCCACGCGAGCGGCTGCCAAAGAGCTTTCCAACGAGGCACGGCTTTCCCTCCTGGCTCTTCGGGCGTGGGAGCTGTGGCCAAAGCCGCGGCCCTACCGGAAAATGCTTCGCAGGCTGGCGCGGCGGTGCCAGGTGGGCGCCGGTGGCGCCGAGGCTGACGGCCGTCGCAAAGCCCGCAGCCCCACGGGCTGTGGGGCCATGCGAGCGGCTGCCAAAGAGCTTTCCAACGAGGCACGGCTTTCCCTCCTGGCTCTTCAGGCGTGGGAGCTGTGGCCAGAGCCGCGGCCCTACCGGAAAATGCTTCGCAGGCTGGCTCGGCGGCGCCAGGTGGGCGCCGGTGGCACCGAGGCTGACGGCCACCGCAAAGCCCGCAGCCCCACGGGCTGTGGGGCCACGCGAGCGGCTGCCAAAGAGGTTTCCAACGAGGCACGGCTTTCCCTCCTGGCTCTTCGGGCGTGGGAGCTGTGGCCAGAGCCGCGGCCCTACCGGAAAATGCTTCGCAGGCTGGCTCGGCGGCGCCAGGTGGGCGCTGGTATCGCCGAGGCTGATGGCCGCCGCAAAGCCCGCAGCCCCACGGGCTGTGGGGCCACGCGAGCGGCTGCCAAAGAGGTTTCCAACGAGGCACGGCTTTCCCTCCTGGCTCTTCGGGCGTGGGAGCTGTGGCCAGAGCCGCGGCCCTACCGGAAAATGCTTCGCAGGCTGGCGCGGCGGCGCCAGGTGGGCGGCGGTGGCGCCGAGGCTGACGGCCGCCGCAAAGCCCGCAGCCCCACGGGCTGTGGGGCCACGCGAGCGGCTGCCAAAGAGGTTTCCAACGAGGCACGGCTTTCCCTCCTGGCTCTTCGGGCGTGGGAGCTGTGGCCAGAGCCGCGGCCCTACCGGAAAATGCTTCGCAGGCTGGCTCGGCGGCGCCACGTGGGCGCCGGTGGCGCCGAGGCTGACGGCCGCCGCAAAGCCCGCAGCCCCACGGGCTGTGGGGCCACGCGAGTGGCTGCCAAAGAGGTTTCCAACGAGGCACGGCTTTCCCTCCTGGCTCTTCGGGCATGGGAGCTGTGGCCAGAGACGCGGCCCTACCGGAAAATGCTTCGCAGGCTGGCTCGGCGGCGCCAGGTGGGCGCCGGTGGCACCGAGGCTGACGGCCGCCGCAAAGCCCGCAGCCCCACGGGCTGTGGGGCCACGCGAGCGGCTGCCAAAGAGCTTTCCAACGAGGCACGGCTTTCCCTCCTGGCTCTTCGGGCGTGGGAGCTGTGGCCAGAGCCGCGGTCCTACCGGAAAATGCTTCGCAGGCTGGCGCGGCGGCGCCAGGTGGGCGCCGGTGGCGCCGAGGCTGACGGCCGCCGCAAAGCCCGCAGCCCCACGGGCTGTGGGGCCACGCGAGCGGCTGCCAAAGAGCTTTCCAACAAGGCACGGCTTTTCCTCCTGGCTCTTCGGGCGTGGGAGCTGTGGCCAGAGCCGCGGCCCTACCGGAAAATGCTTCGCAGGCTGGCGCGGCGGCGCCAGTTGGGCGCCGGTGTCGCCAAGGCTGACGGCCGCCGCAAAGCCCGCAGCCACACGGGCTGTGAGGCCACGCGAGCGGCTGCCAAAGAGCTTTCCAACGAGGCACGGCTTTCCCTCCTGGCTCTTCGGGCGTGGGAGTTGTGGCCAGAGCCGCGGCCCTACCAGAAAATGCTTCGCAGGCTGCCGCGGCGGCGCCACGTGGGCGCCGGTGGCACCGAGGCTGACGGCCGCCGCAATGCCCGCAGCCCCACGGGCTGTGGGGCCACGCGAGCGGCTGCCAAAGAGCTTTCCAACGAGGCATGGCTTTCCCTCCTGGCTCTTCGGGCGTGGGAGCTGTGGCCAGAGCGGCGCCCCTACCGGAAAATGATTTGCAGGCTGGCACGGCGGCGCCACGTGGGCGCCGGTGGCGCCGAGGCTGACGGCTGACAGAAAGCCCGCAACCCCACGGGCTGTGGGGCCACGCGAGCGGCTGCCAAAGATCTTTCCAACGAGGCACGGCTTTCCCTCCTGGCTCTTCGGGCGTGGGAGCTGTGGCCAGAGCCGCGGCCCTACCGGAAAACGCTTCGGGGGCTGGCGCGGCGGCGCCAGGTGGGCGCTGGTGGCGCCGAGGCTGACGGCCGCCGCAAAGCCCGCAGCCCCACACCCTGTGGGGCCACGCGAGCGGCTGCCAAAGAGCTTTCCAACAAGGCACGGCTTTTCCTTATGGCTCTTCGGGCGTGGGACCTGTGGGCAGAGCCGCGGCCCTACCGGAAAATGGTTCGGGGGCTGGCGCGGCAGCGCCACGTAGGCGCCAGTGGCGCCGACTCTGACTGCCGCCGCAAAGCCCACAGCCCCACGGGCTGTGGGGCCACGCGAGCGGCTGCCAAAGAGCTTTCCAACGAGGCACGGCTTTCCCTCCTGGCTCTTCGGGCGTGGGAGCTGTCGCCAGAGCCGCGGCCCTACCGGAAAATGCTTCGCAGGCTGGCGCGGCGGCACCACGTGGGCGCCGGTGGCGCCGAGGCTGACGGCCGCCGCAAAGCCCGCAGCCCCACGGGCTGTGGGGCCACGCGAGCGGCTGCCAAAGAGCTTTCCAACGAGGCACGGCTTTCCCTCCTGGCTCTTCGGGCGTGGGAGCTGTGGCCAGAGTCGCGGCCCTACCGGAAAATGCTTCGCAGGCTGGCGCGGCGGCGCCAGGTGGGCGCCGGTGGCGCCGAGGCTGACGGCCGCCGCAAAGCCCGCAGCCCCACGGGCTGTGGGGCCACGCGAGCGGCTGCCAAAGAGCTTTCCAACGAGGCACGGCTTTCCCTCCTGGCTCTTCGGGCATGGGAGCTGTGGCCAGAGACGCGGCCCTACCGGAAAATGCTTCGCAGGCTGGCTCGGCGGCGCCAGGTGGGCGCCGGTGGTGCCGAGGCTGACGGCCGCCGCAAAGCCCGCAGCCCCACGGGCTGTGGGGCCACGCGAGCGGCTGCCAAAGAGCTTTCCAACGAGGCACGGCTTTCCCTCCTGGCTCTTCGGGCGTGGGAGCTGTGGCCAGAGCCGCGGCCCTACCAGAAAATGCTTCGGGGTCTGGCGCGGCGGCGCCAGGTGGGCGCCGGTTGCGCCGAGGCTGACGGCCGCCGCAAAGCCCGCAGCCCCACGGGCTGTGGGGCCACGCGAGCGGCTGCCAAAGAGCTTTCCAACGAGGCACGGCTTTCCCTCCTGGCTCTTCGGGCGTTGGAGCTGTGGCCAGAGACGCGGCCCTACCCGAAAATGCTTCGCAGGCTGGCTCGGCGGCGCCAGGTGGGCGCCGGTGGCGCCGAGGCTGACGGCCGCCGCAAAGCCCGCAGCCCCACGGGCTGTGGGGCCACGCGAGCGGCTGCCAAAGAGCTTTCCAAGGAGGCACGGCTTTCCCTCCTGGCTCTTCGGGCGTGGGAGCTGTGGCCAGAGCCGCGGCCCTACCGGAAAATGCTTCGCAGGCTGGCTCGGCGGCGCCAGGTGGGCGCCGGTGGCGCCGAGGCTGATGGCCGCCGCAAAGCCCGCAGCCCCACGGGCTGTGGGGCCACGCGAGCGGCTGCCAAAGAGCTTTCCAACGAGGCACGGCTTTCCCTCCTGGCTCTTTGGGCGTGGGAGCTGTGGCCAGAGCCGCGGCCATACCGGAAAATGCTTCGCAGGCTGGCTCGGCGGCGCCAGGTGGGCGCCGGTGGCGCCGAGGCTGACGGCCGCCGCAAAGCCTGCAGCCCCAGGGGCTGTGGGGCCACGCGAGCGGCTGCCAAAGAGCTTTCCAACGAGGCACGGCTTTCCCTCCTGGCTCTTCGGGTGTGGGAGCTGTGGCCAGAGACGCGGCCCTACCGGAAAATGCTTCGCATGCTGGCTCGGCGGCGCCAGTTGGGCGCTGGTATCGCCGAGGCTGATGGCCGCCGCAAAGCCCGCAGCCCCACGGGCTGTGGGGCCACGCGAGCGGCTGCCAAAGAGCTTTCCAACGAGGCACGGCTTTCCCTCCTGGCTCTTCGGGCGTGGGAGCTGTGGCCAAAGCCGCGGCCCTACCGGAAAATGCTTCGCAGGCTGGCGCGGCGGTGCCAGGTGGGCGCCGGTGGCGCCGAGGCTGACGGCCGTCGCAAAGCCCGCAGCCCCACGGGCTGTGGGGCCATGCGAGCGGCTGCCAAAGAGCTTTCCAACGAGGCACGGCTTTCCCTCCTGGCTCTTCAGGCGTGGGAGCTGTGGCCAGAGCCGCGGCCCTACCGGAAAATGCTTCGCAGGCTGGCTCGGCGGCGCCAGGTGGGCGCCGGTGGCACCGAGGCTGACGGCCACCGCAAAGCCCGCAGCCCCACGGGCTGTGGGGCCACGCGAGCGGCTGCCAAAGAGGTTTCCAACGAGGCACGGCTTTCCCTCCTGGCTCTTCGGGCGTGGGAGCTGTGGCCAGAGCCGCGGCCCTACCGGAAAATGCTTCGCAGGCTGGCTCGGCGGCGCCAGGTGGGCGCTGGTATCGCCGAGGCTGATGGCCGCCGCAAAGCCCGCAGCCCCACGGGCTGTGGGGCCACGCGAGCGGCTGCCAAAGAGGTTTCCAACGAGGCACGGCTTTCCCTCCTGGCTCTTCGGGCGTGGGAGCTGTGGCCAGAGCCGCGGCCCTACCGGAAAATGCTTCGCAGGCTGGCGCGGCGGCGCCAGGTGGGCGGCGGTGGCGCCGAGGCTGACGGCCGCCGCAAAGCCCGCAGCCCCACGGGCTGTGGGGCCACGCGAGCGGCTGCCAAAGAGGTTTCCAACGAGGCACGGCTTTCCCTCCTGGCTCTTCGGGCGTGGGAGCTGTGGCCAGAGCCGCGGCCCTACCGGAAAATGCTTCGCAGGCTGGCTCGGCGGCGCCACGTGGGCGCCGGTGGCGCCGAGGCTGACGGCCGCCGCAAAGCCCGCAGCCCCACGGGCTGTGGGGCCACGCGAGTGGCTGCCAAAGAGGTTTCCAACGAGGCACGGCTTTCCCTCCTGGCTCTTCGGGCATGGGAGCTGTGGCCAGAGACGCGGCCCTACCGGAAAATGCTTCGCAGGCTGGCTCGGCGGCGCCAGGTGGGCGCCGGTGGCACCGAGGCTGACGGCCGCCGCAAAGCCCGCAGCCCCACGGGCTGTGGGGCCACGCGAGCGGCTGCCAAAGAGCTTTCCAACGAGGCACGGCTTTCCCTCCTGGCTCTTCGGGCGTGGGAGCTGTGGCCAGAGACGCAGCCCTACCGGAAAATGCTTCGCAGGCTGGCTCGGCGGCGCCAGGTGGGTGCCGGTGGCGCCGAGGCTGACGGCCGCCGCAAAGCCCGCAGCCCCACGGGCTGTTGGGCCACGCGAGCGGCTGCCAAAGAGGTTTCCAACGAGGCACGGCTTTCCCTCCTGGCTCTTCGGGCGTGGGAGCTGTCGCCAGAGCCGCGGCCCTACCGGAAAATGCTTCGCAGGCTGGCGCGGCGGCACCACGTGGGCGCCGGTGGCGCCGAGGCTGACGGCCGCCGCAAAGCCCGCAGCCCCACGGGCTGTGGGGCCACGCGAGCGGCTGCCAAAGAGCTTTCCAACGAGGCACGGCTTTCCCTCCTGGCTCTTCGGGCGTGGGAGCTGTGGCCAGAGTCGCGGCCCTACCGGAAAATGCTTCGCAGGCTGGCGCGGCGGCGCCAGGTGGGCGCCGGTGGCGCCGAGGCTGACGGCCGCCGCAAAGCCCGCAGCCCCACGGGCTGTGGGGCCACGCGAGCGGCTGCCAAAGAGGTTTCCAACGAGGCACGGCTTTCCCTCCTGGCTCTTCGGGCATGGGAGCTGTGGCCAGAGACGCGGCCCTACCGGAAAATGCTTCGCAGGCTGGCTCGGCGGCGCCAGGTGGGCGCCGGTGGTGCCGAGGCTGACGGCCGCCGCAAAGCCCGCAGCCCCACGGGCTGTGGGGCCACGCGAGCGGCTGCCAAAGAGCTTTCCAACGAGGCACGGCTTTCCCTCCTGGCTCTTCGGGCATGGGAGCTGTGGCCAGAGCCGCGGCCCTACCTTAAAATGCTTCGGGGGCTGGCGCGGCGGCGCCAGGTGGGCGCCGGTGGCGCCGAGGCTGACGGCCGCCGCAAAGCCCGCAGCCCCACGGGCTGTGGGGCCACGCGAGCGGCTGCCAAAGAGGTTTCCAACGAGGCACGGCTTTCCCTCCTGGCTCTTCGGGCATGGGAGCTGTGGCCAGAGCCGCGGCCCTACCGGAAAATGCTTCGCAGGCTGGCTCGGCGGCGCCAGGTGAGCGCCGGTGGCGCCGAGGCTGACGGCCGCCACAAAGCCCGCAGCCCCACGGGCTGTGGGGCCACGCGAGCGGCTGCCAAAGAGCTTTCCAACGAGGCACGGCTTTCCCTCCTGGCTCTTCGGGCGTGGGAGCTGTGGCCAGAGCCGCGGCCCTACCGGAAAATGCTTCGCAGGCTGGCTCGGCGGCGCCAGGTGGGCGCTGGTATCGCCGAGGCTGATGGCCGCCGCAAAGCCCGCAGCCCCACGGGCTGTGGGGCCACGCGAGCGGCTGCCAAAGAGGTTTCCAACGAGGCACGGCTTTCCCTCCTGGCTCTTTGGGCGTGGGAGCTGTGGCCAGAGCCGCGGCCCTACCGGAAAATGCTTCGCAGGCTGGCGCGGCGGCGCCACGTGGGCGCCGGTGGCGCCGAGGCTGATGGCCGCCGCAAAGCCCGCAGCCCCACGGGCTGTGGGGCCATGCGAGCGGCTGCCAAAGAGCTTTCCAACGAGGCACGGCTTTCCCTCCTGGCTCTTCAGGTGTGGGAGCTGTGGCCAGAGCCGCGGCCCTACCGGAAAATGCTTCGCAGGCTGGCTCGGCGGCGCCAGGTGGGCGCCGGTGGCGCCGAGGCTGACGGCCGCCGCAAAGCCCACAGCCCCACGGGCTATGGGGCCACGCGAGCGGCTGCCAAAGAGCTTTCCAACGAGGCATGGCTTTCCCTCCTGGCTCTTCGGGCGTGGGAGCTGTGGCCAGAGCCGCGGCCCTACCGGAAAATGCTTCGCAGGCTGGCTCGGCGGTGCCAGGTGGGCGCCGGTGGCGCCGAGCCTGACGGCCGCCGGAAAGCCCGCAGCCCCACGGGCTGTGGGGCCACGCGAGCGGCTGCCAAAGAGCTTTCCAACGAGGCACGGCTTTCCCTCCTGGCTCTTCGGGCGTGGGAGCTGTGGCCAGAGCCGCGGCCCTACCGGAAAATGCTTTGGGGGCTGGCGCGGCGGCGCCACGTGTGCGCCGGTGGCGCCGAGGCTGACGGCCGACGGAAAGCCCACAGCCCCACGGGCTGTGGGGCCACGCGAGCGGCTGCCAAAGAGCTTTCCAACGAGGCACGGCTTTCCCTCCTGGCTCTTCGGGCGTGGGAGCTGTGGCCAGAGCCGCGGCCCTACCGGAAAATGCTTCGCAGGCTGGCTCGGCGGCGCCAGGTGGGCGCCGGTTGCACCGAGGCTGACGGCCGCCGCAAAGTCCGCAGCCCCACGGGCTGTGGGGCCACGCGAGCGGCTGCCAAAGAGCTTTCCAACGAGGCACGGCTTTCCCTCCTGGCTCTTCGGGCGTGGGAGCTGTGGCCAGAGCCGCGGCCCTACCGGAAAATGCTTCGCAGGCTGGCTCGGCGGCGCCAGGTGGGCGCTGGTATCGCCGAGGCTGATGGCCGCTGCAAAGCCCGCAGCCCCACGGGCTGTGGGGCCACGCGAGCGGCTGCCAAAGAGCTTTCCAACGAGGCACGGCTTTCCCTCCTGGCTCTTCGGGCGTGGGAGCTGTGGCCAGAGCCGCGGCCCTACCGGAAAATGCTTCGCAGGCTGGCGCGGCGGCGCCAGGTGGGCGCCGGTGGCGCCGAGGCTGACGGCCGCTGCAAAGCCCGCAGCCCCACGGGCTGTGGGGCCATGCGAGCGGCTGCCAAAGAGCTTTCCAACGAGGCACGGCTTTCCCTCCTGGCTCTTCAGGTGTGGGAGCTGTGGCCAGAGCCGCGGCCCTACCGGAAAATGCTTCGCAGGCTGGCTCGGCGGCGCCAGGTGGGCGCCGGTGGCGCCGAGGCTGACGGCCGCCGCAAAGCCCGCAGCCCCACGGGCTGTGGGGCCACGCGAGCGGCTGCCAAAGAGCTTTCCAACGAGGCACGGCTTTCCCTCCTGGCTCTTCGGGCGTGGGAGCTGTGGCCAGAGCCGCGGCCCTACCGGAAAATGCTTCGCAGGCTGGCTCGGCGGCGCCAGGTGGGCGCCGGTTGCACCGAGGCTGACGGCCGCCGCAAAGTCCGCAGCCCCACGGGCTGTGGGGCCACGCGAGCGGCTGCCAAAGAGCTTTCCAACGAGGCACGGCTTTCCCTCCTGGCTCTTCGGGCGTGGGAGCTGTGGCCAGAGCCGCGGCCCTACCGGAAAATGCTTCGCAGGCTGGCTCGGCGGCGCCAGGTGGGCGCTGGTATCGCCGAGGCTGATGGCCGCCGCAAAGCCCGCAGCCCCACGGGCTGTGGGGCCACGCGAGCGGCTGCCAAAGAGCTTTCCAACGAGGCACGGCTTTCCCTCCTGGCTCTTCGGGCGTGGGAGCTGTGGCCAGAGCCGCGGCCCTACCGGAAAATGCTTCGCAGGCTGGCGCGGCGGCGCCAGGTGGGCGCCGGTGGCGCCGAGGCTGACGGCCGCTGCAAAGCCCGCAGCCCCACGGGCTGTGGGGCCATGCGAGCGGCTGCCAAAGAGCTTTCCAACGAGGCACGGCTTTCCCTCCTGGCTCTTCAGGTGTGGGAGCTGTGGCCAGAGCTGCGGCCCTACCGGAAAATGCTTCGCAGGCTGGCTCGGCGGCGCCAGGTGGGCGCCGGTGGCGCCGAGGCTGACGGCCGCCGCAAAGCCCGCAGCCCCACGGGCTGTGGGGCCATGCGAGCGGCTGCCAAAGAGCTTTCCAACGAGGCACGGCTTTCCCTCCTGGCTCTTCGGGCGTGGGAGCTGTGGCCAGAGCCGCGGCCCTACCGGAAAATGCTTCGCAGGCTGGCTCGGCGGCGCCAGGTGGGCGGCGGTGGCGCCGAGGCTGACGGCCGCCGCAAAGCCCGCAGCCCCACAGGTTGTGGGGCCACGCGAGCGGCTGCCAAAGAGCTTTCCAACGAGGCACGGCTTTCCCTCCTGGCTCTTCGGGCGTGGGAGCTGTGGCCAGAGCCGCGGCCCTACCGGAAAATGCTTCGCAGGCTGGCTCGGCGACGCCAGGTGGGCGCCGGTGGCGCCGAGGCTGACGGCCGCTGCAAAGCCCGCAGCCCCACGGGCTGTTGGGCCACGTGAGCGGCTGCCAAAGAGGTTTCCAACGAGGCACGGCTTTCCCTCCTGGCTCTTCGGGCGTGGGAGCTGTGGCCAGAGACGCGGCCCTACCGGAAAATGCTTCGCAGGCTGGCTCGGCGGCGCCAGGTGGGCGGCGGTGGCGCCGAGGCTGACGGCCGCCGCAAAGCCCGCAGCCCCACGGGCTGTGGGGCCACGCGAGCGGCTGCCAAAGAGCTTTCCAACGAGGCACGGCTTTCCCTCCTGGCTCTTCGGGCGTGGGAGCTGTGGCCAGAGCCGCGGCCCTACCGGAAAATGCTTCGCAGGCTGGCTCGGCGGTGCCAGGTGGGCGCCGGTGGCGCCGAGCCTGACGGCCGCCGGAAAGCCCGCAGCCCCACGGGCTGTGGGGCCACGCGAGCGGCTGCCAAAGAGCTTTCCAACGAGGCACGGCTTTCCCTCCTGGCTCTTCGGGCGTGGGAGCTGTCGCCAGAGCCGCAACCCTATCGGAAAATGCTTCGCAGGCTGGCGCGGCGGCGCCAGGTGGGCGCCGGTGGCGCCGAGGCTGACGGCCGCTGCAAAGCCCGCAGCCCCACGGGCTGTGGGGCCACGCGAGCGGCTGCCAAAGAGCTTTCCAACGAGGCACGGCTTTCCCTCCTGGCTCTTCGGGCGTGGGAGCTGTCGCCAGAGCCGCGGCCCTACCGGAAAATGCTTCGCAGGCTGGCGCGGCGGCGCCAGGTGGGCGCCGGTGGCGCTGAGGCTGACGGCCGCCGCAAATCCCGCAGCCCCACGGGCTGTGGGGCCACGCGAGCGGCTGCCAAAGAGCTTTCCAACGAGGCACGGCTTTCCCTCCTGGCTCTTCGGGCGTGGGAGCTGTGGCCAGAGCCGCGGCCCTACCGGAAAATGCTTCGCAGGCTGGCGCGGCGGCGCCAGGTGGGCGCCGGTGGCGCCGAGGCTGACGGCCGCCGCAAAGCCCGCAGCCCCACGGGCTGTGGGGCCACGCGAGCAGCTGCCAAAGAGCTTTCCAACGAGGCACGGCTTTCCCTCCTGGCTCTTCGGGCGTGGGAGCTGTGGCCAGAGCCGCGGCCCTACCGGAAAATGCTTCTCAGGCTGGCTCGGCTGCGCCAGGTGGGCGCCGGTGGCGCCGAGGCTGACGGCCGCCGCAAAGCCCGCAGCCCCACCGGCTGCGGGGCCACGCGAGCGGCTGCCAAAGAGCTTTCCAACGAGGCACGGCTTTCCCTCCTGGCTCTTCGGGTGTGGGAGCTGTGGCCAGAGCCGCGGCCCTACCGGAAAATGCTTCGCAGGCTGGCTCGGCGGCGCCAGGTGGGCGGCGGTGGCGCCGAGGCTGACGGCCGCCGCAAAGCCCGCAGCCCCACGGGCTGTGGGGCCACGCGAGCGGCTGCCAAAGAGCTTTCCAACGAGGCACGGCTTTCCCTCCTGGCTCTTCGGGCGTGGGAGCTGTGGCCAGAGCCGCGGCCCTACCGGAAAATGCTTCGCAGGCTGGCTCGGCGGCGCCAGGTGGGCGCCGGTGGCGCCGAGGCTGACGGCCGCCGCAAAGCCCGCAGCCCCACGGGCTGTGGGGCCACGCGAGCGGCTGCCAAAGAGCTTTCCAACGAGGCACGGCTTTCCCTCCTGGCTCTTCAGGCGTGGGAGCTGTGGCCAGAGCCGCGGCCCTACCGGAAAATGCTTCGCAGGCTGGCTCGGCGGCGCCAGGTGGGCGGCGGTGGCGCCGAGGCTGACGGCCGCCGCAAAGCCCGCAGCCCCACGGGCTGTTGGGCCACGCGAGCGGCTGCCAAAGAGCTTTCCAACGAGGCACGGCTTTCCCTCCTGGCTCTTCGGGCGTGGGAGCTGTGGCCAGAGCCGCAGCCCTACCGGAAAATGCTTCGCAGGCTGGCGCGGCGGCGCCAGGTGGGCGCCGGTGGCGCCGAGGCTGACGGCCGCCGCAAAGCCCGCAGCCCCACGGGCTGTGGGGCCACGCGAGCGGCTGCCAAAGAGCTTTCCAATGAGGCACGGCTTTCCCTCCTGGCTCTTCGGGCATGGGAGCTCTGGCCAGAGCCGCGGCCCTACCGGAAAATGCTTCGCAGGCTGGCACGGCGGCACTAAGTGGGCGCCGGTGGCGCCGAGGCTGACGGCCGCCGCAAAGCCCGCAGCCCCACGGGCTGTGGGGCCACGCGAGCGGCTGCCAAAGAGCTTTCCAACGAGGCACGGCTTTCCCTCCTGGCTCTTCGGGCGTGGGAGCTGTGGCCAGAGCCGCGGCCCTACCGGAAAATGCTTCTCAGGCTGGCTCGGCTGCGCCAGGTGGGCGGCGGTGGCGCCGAGGCTGACGGCCGCCGCAAAGCCCGCAGCCCCACGGGCTGTGGGGCCACGCGAGCGGCTGCCAAAGAGGTTTCCAACGAGGCACGGCTTTCCCTCCTGGCTCTTCGGGCGTGGGAGCTGTGGCCAGAGCCGCGGCCCTACCGGAAAATGCTTCGCAGGCTGGCTCGGCGGCGCCAGGTGGGCGCCGGTGGCGCCGAGGCTGACGGCCGCCGCAAAGCCCGCAGCCCCACGGGCTGTGGGGCCACGCGAGCGGCTGCCAAAGAGCTTTCCAACGAGGCACGGCTTTCCCTCCTGGCTCTTCGGGCGTGGGAGCTGTGGCCAGAGCCGCGGCCCTACCGGAAAATGCTTCGCAGGCTGGCTCGGTGGCGCCAGGTGGGCGCCGGTGGCGCCGAGGCTGACGGCCGCCGCAAAGCCCGCAGCCCCACGGGCTGTGGGGCCACGCGAGCGGCTGCCAAAGAGCTTTCCAACGAGGCACGGCTTTCCCTCCTGGCTCTTCGGGCGTGGGAGCTGTGGCCAGAGCCGCGGCCCTACCGGAAAATGCTTCGCAGGCTGGCACGGCGGCACCAGGTGGGCGGCGGTAGCGCCGAGGCTGACGGCCGCCGCAAAGCCCGCAGCCCCACGGGCTGTGGGGCCACGCGAGCGGCTGCCAAAGAGCTTTCCAACGAGGCACGGCTTTCCCTCCTGGCTCTTCGGGCGTGGGAGCTGTCGCCAGAGCCGCGGCCCTACCGGAAAATGCTTCGCAGGCTGGCACGGCGGCACTACGTGGGCGCCGGTTGCGCCGAGGCTGACAGCCGCCGCAAAGCCCGCAGCCCCACGGGCTGTGGGGCCACGCGAGCGGCTGCCAAAGAGCTTTCCAACGAGGCACGGCTTTCCCTCCTGGCTCTTCGGGCGTGGGAGCTGTGGCCAGAGCCGCGGCCCTACCGGAAAATGCTTTGCAGGCTGGCTCGGCGGCACCACGTGGGCGGCGGTTTCGCCGAGGCTGACGGCCGCCGCAAAGCCCGCAGCCCCACGGGCTGTGGGGCCACGCGAGCGGCTGCCAAAGAGCTTTCCAACGAGGCACGGCTTTCCCTCCTGGCTCTTCGGGCGTGGGAGCTGTGGCCAGAGCCGCGGCCCTACCGGAAAATGCTTCGCAGGCTGGCGCGGCGGCGCCAGGTGGGCGCCGGTGGCGCCGAGGCTGACAGCCGCCGCAAAGCCCGCAGCCCCACGGGCTGTGGGGCCACGCGAGCGGCTGCCAAAGAGCTTTCCAACGAGGCACGGCTTTCCCTCCTGGCTCTTTGGGCGTGGGAGCTGTGGCCAGAGCCGCGGCCCTACCGGAAAATGCTTCGCAGGCTGGCGCGGCGGCGCCAGGTGGGCGCCGGTGGCGCTGAGGCTGACGGCCGCCGCAAATCCCGCAGCCCCACGGGCTGTGGGGCCACGCGAGCGGCTGCCAAAGAGCTTTCCAACGAGGCACGGCTTTCCCTCCTGGCTCTTCGGGCGTGGGAGCTGTGGCCAGAGCCGCGGCCCTACCGGAAAATGCTTCGCAGGCTGGCTCGGCGGCGCCAGGTGGGCGCCGGTGGCACCGAGGCTGACGGCCGCCGCAAAGCCCGCAGCCCCACGGGCTGTGGGGCCACGCGAGCAGCTGCCAAAGAGCTTTCCAACGAGGCACGGCTTTCCCTCCTGGCTCTTCGGGCGTGGGAGCTGTGGCCAGAGCCGCGGCCCTACCGGAAAATGCTTCTCAGGCTGGCTCGGCTGCGCCAGGTGGGCGCCGGTGGCGCCGAGGCTGACGGCCGCCGCAAAGCCCGCAGCCCCACCGGCTGCGGGGCCACGCGAGCGGCTGCCAAAGAGCTTTCCAACGAGGCACGGCTTTCCCTCCTGGCTCTTCGGGCGTGGGAGCTGTGGCCAGAGCCGCGGCCCTACCGGAAAATGCTTCGCAGGCTGGCTCGGCGGCGCCAGGTGGGCGGCGGTGGCGCCGAGGCTGACGGCCGCCGCAAAGCCCGCAGCCCCACGGGCTGTGGGGCCACGCGAGCGGCTGCCAAAGAGCTTTCCAACGAGGCACGGCTTTCCCTCCTGGCTCTTCGGGCGTGGGAGCTGTGGCCAGAGCCGCGGCCCTACCGGAAAATGCTTCGCAGGCTGGCTCGGCGGCGCCAGGTGGGCGCCGGTGGCGCCGAGGCTGACGGCCGCCGCAAAGCCCGCAGCCCCACGGGCTGTGGGGCCACGCGAGCGGCTGCCAAAGAGCTTTCCAACGAGGCACGGCTTTCCCTCCTGGCTCTTCAGGCGTGGGAGCTGTGGCCAGAGCCGCGGCCCTACCGGAAAATGCTTCGCAGGCTGGCTCGGCGGCGCCAGGTGGGCGCCGGTGGCGCCGAGGCTGACGGCCGCCGCAAAGCCCGCAGCCCCACGGGCTGTGGGGCCACGCGAGCGGCTGCCAAAGAGCTTTCCAACGAGGCACGGCTTTCCCTCCTGGCTCTTCGGGCATGGGAGCTGCGGCCAGAGCCGCAGCCCTACCGGAAAATGCTTCGCAGGCTGGCGCGGCGGCGCCACGTGGGCGGCGGTGGCGCCGAGGCTGACGGCCGCCGCAAAGCCCGCAGCCCCACGGGCTGTGGGGCCACGCGAGCGGCTGCCAAAGAGCTTTCCAACGAGGCACGGCTTTCCCTCCTGGCTCTTCGGGCGTGGGAGCTGTGGCCAGAGCCGCGGCCCTACCGGAAAATGCTTCGCCGACTGGCTCGGCGGCGCCAGGTGGGCGCCGGTGGCGCCGAGGCTGACGGCCGCCGCAAAGCCCGCAGCCCCACGGGCTGTGGGGCCACGCGAGCGGCTGCCAAAGAGCTTTCCAACGAGGCACGGCTTTCCCTCCTGGCTCTTCGGGCATGGGAGCTGTGGCCAGAGCTGCGGCCCTACCGGAAAATGCTTCGCAGGCTGGCACGGCGGCACTAAGTGGGCGCCAGTGGCGCCGAGGCTGACGGCCGCCGCAAAGCCCGCAGCCCCACGGGCTGTGGGGCCACGCGAGCGGCTGCCAAAGAGCTTTCCAACGAGGCACGGCTTTCCCTCCTGGCTCTTCGGGCGTGGGAGCTGTGGCCAGAGCCGCGGCCCTACCGGAAAATGCTTCGCAGGCTGGCTCGGCGGCGCCAGGTGGGCGGCGGTGGCGCCGAGGCTGACGGCCGCCGCAAAGCCCGCAGCCCCACGGGCTGTGGGGCCACGCGAGCGGCTGCCAAAGAGCTTTCCAACGAGGCACGGCTTTCCCTCCTGGCTCTTCGGGCATGGGAGCTGTGGCCAGAGCCGCGGCCCTACCGGAAAATGCTTCGCAGGCTGGCACGGCGGCACTAAGTGGGCGCCGGTGGCGCCGAGGCTGACGGCCGCCGCAAAGCCCGCAGCCCCACGGGCTGTGGGGCCACGCGAGCGGCTGCCAAAGAGCTTTCCAACGAGGCACGGCTTTCCCTCCTGGCTCTTCGGGCGTGGGAGCTGTGGCCAGAGCCGCGGCCCTACCGGAAAATGCTTCTCAGGCTGGCTCGGCGGCGCCAGGTGGGCGCCGGTGGCGCCGAGGCTGACGGCCGCCGCAAAGCCCGCAGCCCCACGGGCTGTGGGGCCACGCGAGCGGCTGCCAAAGAGCTTTCCAACGAGGCACGGCTTTCCCTCCTGGCTCTTCGGGCGTGGGAGCTGTGGCCAGAGCCGCGGCCCTACCGGAAAATGCTTCGCAGGCTGGCACGGCGGCACCACGTGGGCGGCGGTGGCGCCGAGGCTGACGGCCGCCGCAAAGCCCGCAGCCCCACGGGCTGTGGGGCCACGCGAGCGGCTGCCAAAGAGCTTTCCAACGAGGCACGGCTTTCCCTCCTGGCTCTTTGGGCGTGGGAGCTGTGGCCAGAGCCGCGGCCCTACCGGAAAATGCTTCGCAGGCTGGCTCGGCGGCGCCAGGTGGGCGCCGGTGGCGCCGAGGCTGACGGCTGCCGCAAAGCCCGCAGCCCCACGGGCTGTGGGGCCACGCGAGCGGCTGCCAAAGAGCTTTCCAACGAGGCACAGCTTTCCCTCCTGGCTCTTTGGGCGTGGGAGCTGTGGCCAGAGCCGCGGCCCTACCGGAAAATGCTTCGCAGGCTGGCTCGGCGGCGCCAGGTGGGCGCCGGTGGCGCCGAGGCTGACGGCCGCCGCAAAGCCCGCAGCCCCACGGGCTGTGGGGCCACGCGAGCGGCTGCCAAAGAGCTTTCCAACGAGGCACGGCTTTCCCTCCTGGCTCTTCGGGCGTGGGAGCTGTGGCCAGAGCCGCGGCCCTACCGGAAAATGCTTCGCAGGCTGGCACGGTGGCACCAGGTGGGTGGCGGTGGCGCCGAGGCTGACGGCCGCCGCAAAGCCCGCAGCCCCACGGGCTGTGGGGCCACGCGAGCGGCTGCCAAAGAGCTTTCCAACGAGGCACGGCTTTCCCTCCTGGCTCTTCGGGCGTGGGAGCTGTGGCCAGAGCCGCGGCCCTACCGGAAAATGCTTCGCAGGCTGGCGCGGCGGCGCCAGGTGGGCGCCGGTGGCGCCGAGGCTGACGGCCGCCGCAAAGCCCGCAGCCCCACGGGCTGTGGGGCCACGCGAGCGGCTGCGAAAGAGCTTTCCAACGAGGCACGGCTTTCCCTCCTGGCTCTTTGGGCGTGGGAGCTGTGGCCAGAGCCGCGGCCCTACCGGAAAATGCTTCACAGGCTGGCGCGGCGGCGCCAGGTGGGCGCCGGTGGCGCTGAGGCTGACGGCCGCCGCAAATCCCGCAGCCCCACGGGCTGTGGGGCCACGCGAGCGGCTGCCAAAGAGCTTTCCAACGAGGCACGGCTTTCCCTCCTGGCTCTTCGGGCGTGGGAGCTGTGGCCAGAGCCGCGGCCCTACCGGAAAATGCTTCGCAGGCTGGCTCGGCGGCGCCAGGTGGGCGCCGGTGGCACCGAGGCTGACGGCCGCCGCAAAGCCCGCAGCCCCACGGGCTGTGGGGCCACGCGAGCAGCTGCCAAAGAGCTTTCCAACGAGGCACGGCTTTCCCTCCTGGCTCTTCGGGCGTGGGAGCTGTGGCCAGAGCCGCGGCCCTACCGGAAAATGCTTCGCAGGCTGGCACGGCGGCACCACGTGGGCGGCGGTGGCGCCGAGGCTGACGGCCGCCGCAAAGCCCGCAGCCCCACGGGCTGTGGGGCCACGCGAGCGGCTGCCAAAGAGCTTTCCAACGAGGCACGGCTTTCCCTCCTGGCTCTTCGGGCGTGGGAGCTGTGGCCAGAGCCGCGGCCCTACCGGAAAATGCTTCGCAGGCTGGCTCGGCGGCGCCAGGTGGGCGCCGGTGGCGCCGAGGCTGACGGCCGCCGCAAAGCCCGCAGCCCCACGGGCTGTGGGGCCCCGCGAGCGGCTGCCAAAGAGCTTTCCAACGAGGCACGGCTTTCCCTCCTGGCTCTTCGGGCGTGGGAGCTGTGGCCAGAGCCGCGGCCCTACCGGAAAATGCTTTGCAGGCTGGCTCGGCGGCGCCAGGTGGGCGGCGGTGGTGCCGAGGCTGACGGCCGGCGCAAAGCCCGCAGCCCCACGGGCTGTGGGGCCACGCGAGCGGCTGCCAAAGAGCTTTCCAACGAGGCACGGCTTTCCCTCCTGGCTCTTCGGGCGTGGGAGCTGTGGCCAGAGACGCGGCCCTACCGGAAAATGCTTCGCAGGCTGGCACGGCGGCACTACGTGGGCGCCGGTGGCGCCGAGGCTGACGGCCGCCGCAAAGCCCGCAGCCCCACGGGCTGTGGGGCCACGCGAGCGGCTGCCAAAGAGCTTTCCAACGAGGCACGGCTTTCCCTCCTGGCTCTTCGGGCGTGGGAGCTGTGGCCAGAGCCGCGGCCCTACCGGAAAATGCTTCGCAGGCTGGCTCGGCGTCGCCAGGTGGGCGCCGGTGGCGCCGAGGCTGACGGCCGCCGCAAAGCCCGCAGCCCCACGGGCTGTGGGGCCACGCGAGCGGCTGCCAAAGAGCTTTCCAACGAGGCACGGCTTTCCCTCCTGGCTCTTCGGGCATGGGAGCTGTGGCCAGAGCCGCGGCCCTACCGGAAAATGCTTCGCAGGCTGGCGCGGCGGCGCCAGGTGGGCGCCGGTGGCGCCGAGGCTGACGGCCGCCGCAAAGCCCGCAGCCCCACGGACTGTGGGGCCACGCGAGCCCCTGCCAAAGAGCTTTCCAACGAGGCACGGCTTTCCCTCCTGGCTCTTCGGGCGTGGGAGCTGTGGCCAGAGCCGCGGCCCTACCGGAAAATGCTTCGCAGGCTGGCTCGGCGGCGCCAGGTGGGCGCCGGTGGCGCCGAGGCTGACGGCCGCCGCAAAGCCCGCAGCCCCACGGGCTGTGGGGCCACGCGAGCGGCTGCCAAAGAGCTTTCCAACGAGGCACGGCTTTCCCTCCTGGCTCTTCGGGCGTGGGAGCTGTGGCCAGAGCCGCGGCCCTACCGGAAAATGCTTCGCAGGCTGGCTCGGCGGCGCCAGATGGGCGGCGGTGGCGCCGAGGCTGACGGCCGCCGCAAAGCCCGCAGCCCCACGGGCTGTGGGGCCACGCGAGCGGCTGCCAAAGAGCTTTCCAACGAGGCACGGCTTTCCCTCCTGGCTCTTTGGGCGTGGGAGCTGTGGCCAGAGCCGAGGCCCTACCGGAAAATGCTTCGCAGGCTGGCTCGGCGGCGCCAGGTGGGCGCCGGTGGCGCCGAGGCTGACGGCCGCCGCAAAGCCCGCAGCCCCACGGGCTGTGGGGCCACGCGAGCGGCTGCCAAAGAGCTTTCCAACGAGGCACGGCTTTCCCTCCTGGCTCTTCGGGCGTGGGAGCTGTCGCCAGAGCCGCGGCCCTACCGGAAAATGCTTCGCAGGCTGGCACGGTGGCACCAGGTGGGCGGCGGTGGCGCCGAGGCTGACGGCCGCCGCAAAGCCCGCAGCCCCACGGGCTGTGGGGCCACGCGAGCGGCTGCCAAAGAGCTTTCCAACGAGGCACGGCTTTCCCTCCTGGCTCTTCGGGCGTGGGAGCTGTGGCCAGAGCCGCGGCCCTACCGGAAAATGCTTCGCAGGCTGGCGCGGCGGCGCCAGGTGGGCGCCGGTGGCGCCGAGGCTGACGGCCGCCGCAAAGCCCGCAGCCCCACGGGCTGTGGGGCCACGCGAGCGGCTGCCAAAGAGCTTTCCAACGAGGCACGGCTTTCCCTCCTGGCTCTTTGGGCGTGGGAGCTGTGGCCAGAGCCGCGGCCCTACCGGAAAATGCTTCGCAGGCTGGCGCGGCGGCGCCAGGTGGGCGCCGGTGGCGCTGAGGCTGACGGCCGCCGCAAATCCCGCAGCCCCACGGGCTGTGGGGCCACGCGAGCGGCTGCCAAAGAGCTTTCCAACGAGGCACGGCTTTCCCTCCTGGCTCTTCGGGCGTGGGAGCTGTGGCCAGAGCCGCGGCCCTACCGGAAAATGCTTCGCAGGCTGGCTCGGCGGTGCCAGGTGGGCGCCGGTGGCACCGAGGCTGACGGCCGCCGCAAAGCCCGCAGCCCCACGGGCTGTGGGGCCACGCGAGCAGCTGCCAAAGAGCTTTCCAACGAGGCACGGCTTTCCCTCCTGGCTCTTCGGGCGTGGGAGCTGTGGCCAGAGCCGCGGCCCTACCGGAAAATGCTTCGCAGGCTGGCACGGCGGCACCACGTGGGCGGCGGTGGCGCCGAGGCTGACGGCCGCCGCAAAGCCCGCAGCCCCACGGGCTGTGGGGCCACGCGAGCGGCTGCCAAAGAGCTTTCCAACGAGGCACGGCTTTCCCTCCTGGCTCTTCGGGCGTGGGAGCTGTGGCCAGAGCCGCGTCCCTACCAGAAAATGCTTCGCAGGCTGGCTCGGCGGCGCCAGGTGGGCGCCGGTGGCGCCGAGGCTGACGGCCGCCGCAAAGCCCGCAGCCCCACGGGCTGTGGGGCCACGCGAGCGGCTGCCAAAGAGCTTTCCAACGAGGCACGGCTTTCCCTCCTGGCTCTTTGGGCGTGGGAGCTGTGGCCAGAGCCGCGGCCCTACCGGAAAATGCTTCGCAGGCTGCCTCGGCGGTGCCAGGTGGGCGCCGGTGGCGCCGAGGCTGACGGCCGCCGCAAAGCCCGCAGCCCCACGGGCTGTGGGGCCACGCGAGCGGCTGCCAAAGAGCTTTCCAACGAGGCACAGCTTTCCCTCCTGGCTCTTCGGGCGTGGGAGCTGTGGCCAGAGCCGCAGCCGTACCGGAAAATGCTTCGCAGGCTGGCTCGGAGGCGCCAGGTGGGCGCCGGTGGCGCCGAGGCTGACGGCCGCCGCAAAGCCCGCAGCCCCACGGGCTGTGGGGCCACGCGAGCGGCTGCCAAAGAGCTTTCCAACGAGGCACAGCTTTCCCTCCTGGCTCTTTGGGCGTGGGAGCTGTGGCCAGAGCCGCGGCCCTACCGGAAAATGCTTCGCAGGCTGGCTCGGCGGCGCCAGGTGGGCGCCGGTGGCGCCGAGGCTGACGGCCGCCGCAAAGCCCGCAGCCCCACGGGCTGTGGGGCCACGCGAGCGGCTGCCAAAGAGCTTTCCAACGAGGCATGGCTTTCCCTCCTGGCTCTTCGGGCGTGGGAGCTGTGGCCAGAGCCGCGGCCCTACCGGAAAATGCTTCGCAGGCTGGCACGGCGGCACCACGTGGGCGCCGGTGGCGCCGAGGCTGACGGCCGCCGCAAAGCCCGCAGCCCCACGGGCTGTGGGGCCACGCGAGCGGCTGCCAAAGAGCTTTCCAACGAGGCACGGCTTTCCCTCCTGGCTCTTCGGGCGTGGGAGCTGTGGCCAGAGCCGCGGCCCTACCGGAAAATGCTTCGCAGGCTGGCACGGCGGCACTACGTGGGCGCCGGTGGCGCCGAGGCTGACGGCCGCCGCAAAGCCCGCAGCCCCACGGGCTGTGGGGCCACGCGAGCGGCTGCCAAAGAGCTTTCCAACGAGGCACGGCTTTCCCTCCTGGCTCTTCGGGCGTGGGAGCTGTGGCCAGAGCCGCGGCCCTACCGGAAAATGCTTCGCAGGCTGGCGCGGCGGCGCCAGGTGGGCGCCGGTGGCGCTGAGGCTGACGGCCGCCGCAAAGCCCGCAGCCCCACGGGCTGTGGGGCCACGCGAGCGGCTGCCAAAGAGGTTTCCAACGAGGCACGGCTTTCCCTCCTGGCTCTTTGGGCGTGGGAGCTGTGGCCAGAGCCGCAGCCCTACCGGAAAATGCTTCGCAGGCTGGCGCGGCGGCGCCAGGTGGGCGCCGGTGGCGCCGAGGCTGACGGCCGCCGCAAAGCCCGCAGCCCCACGGGCTGTGGGGCCACGCGAGCGGCTGCCAAAGAGCTTTCCAACGAGGCACGGCTTTCCCTCCTGGCTCTTTGGGCGTGGGAGCTGTGGCCAGAGCCGCGGCCCTACCAGAAAATGCTTCGCAGGCTGGCGCGGCGGCGCCAGGTGGGCGCCGGTGGCGCTGAGGCTGACGGCCGCCGCAAAGCCCGCAGCCCCACGGGCTGTGGGGCCACGCGAGCGGCTGCCAAAGAGCTTTCCAACGAGGCACGGCTTTCCCTCCTGGCTCTTTGGGCGTGGGAGCTGTGGCCACAGCCGCGGCCCTACCGGAAAATGCTTCGCAGGCTGCCTCGGCGGCGCCAGGTGGGCGCCGGTGGCGCCGAGGCTGACGGCCGCCGCAAAGCCCGCAGCCCCACGGGCTGTGGGGCCACGCGAGCGGCTGCCAAAGAGCTTTCCAACGAGGCACGGCTTTCCCTCCTGGCTCTTCGGGCGTGGGAGCTGTGGCCAGAGCCGCAGCCCTACCGGAAAATGCTTCGCAGGCTGGCTCGGAGGCGCCAGGTGGGCGCCGGTGGCGCCGAGGCTGACGGCCGCCGCAAAGCCCGCAGCCCCACGGGCTGTGGGGCCACGCGAGCGGCTGCCAAAGAGCTTTCCAACGAGGCACGGCTTTCCCTCCTGGCTCTTTGGGCGTGGGAGCTGTCGCCAGAGCCGCGGCCCTACCGGAAAATGCTTCGCAGGCTGGCTCGGCGGCGCCAGGTGGGCGCCGGTGGCACCGAGGCTGACGGCCGCCGCAAAGCCCGCAGCCCCACGGGCTGTGGGGCCACGCGAGCGGCTGCCAAAGAGCTTTCCAACGAGGCACGGCTTTCCCTCCTGGCTCTTCGGGCGTGGGAGCTGTGGCCAGAGCCGCAGCCCTACCGGAAAATGCTTCGCAGGCTGGCTCGGAGGCGCCAGGTGGGCGCCGGTGGCGCCGAGGCTGACGGCCGCCGCAAAGTCCGCAGCCCCACGGGCTGTGGGGCCACGCGAGCGGCTGCCAAAGAGCTTTCCAACGAGGCACGGCTTTCCCTCCTGGCTCTTTGGGCGTGGGAGCTGTCGCCAGAGCCGCGGCCCTACCGGAAAATGCTTCGCAGGCTGCCTCGGCGGCGCCAGGTGGGCGCCGGTGGCGCCGAGGCTGACGGCCGCCGCAAAGCCCGCAGCCCCACGGGCTGTGGGGCCACGCGAGCGGCTGCCAAAGAGCTTTCCAACGAGGCATGGCTTTCCCTCCTGGCTCTTCGGGCGTGGGAGCTGTGGCCAGAGACGCGGCCCTACCGGAAAATGCTTCGCAGGCTGGCACGGCGGCACCACGTGGGCGCCGGTGGCGCCGAGGCTGACGGCCGCCGCAAAGCCCGCAGCCCCACGGGCTGTGGGGCCACGCGAGCGGCTGCCAAAGAGCTTTCCAACGAGGCACGGCTTTCCCTCCTGGCTCTTTGGGCGTGGGAGCTGTGGCCAGAGCCGCGGCCCTACCGGAAAATGCTTCGCAGGCTGGCACGGCGGCACTACGTGGGCGCCGGTGGCGCCGAGGCTGACGGCCGCCGCAAAGCCCGCAGCCCCACGGGCTGTGGGTCCACGCGAGCGGCTGCCAAAGAGCTTTCCAACGAGGCACGGCTTTCCCTCCTGGCTCTTTGGGCGTGGGAGCTGTCGCCAGAGCCGCGGCCCTACCGGAAAATGCTTCGCAGGCTGCCTCGGCGGCGCCAGGTGGGCGCCGGTGGCGCCGAGGCTGACGGCCGCCGCAAAGCCCGCAGCCCCACGGGCTGTGGGGCCACGCGAGCGGCTGCCAAAGAGCTTTCCAACGAGGCATGGCTTTCCCTCCTGGCTCTTCGGGCGTGGGAGCTGTGGCCAGAGACGCGGCCCTACCGGAAAATGCTTCGCAGGCTGGCACGGCGGCACCACGTGGGCGCCGGTGGCGCCGAGGCTGACGGCCGCCGCAAAGCCCGCAGCCCCACGGGCTGTGGGGCCACGCGAGCGGCTGCCAAAGAGCTTTCCAACGAGGCACGGCTTTCCCTCCTGGCTCTTCGGGCGTGGGAGCTGTCGCCAGAGCCGCGGCCCTACCGGAAAATGCTTCTCAGGCTGGCTCGGCGGCGCCAGGTGGGCGCCGGTGACACCGAGGCTGACGGCCGCCGCAAAGCCCGCAGCCCCACGGGCTGTGGGGCCACGCGAGCGGCTGCCAAAGAGCTTTCCAACGAGGCACGGCTTTCCCTCCTGGCTCTTCGGGCGTGGGAGCTGTGGCCAGAGCCGCGGCCCTACCGGAAAATGCTTCGCAGGCTGGCACGGCGGCACCACGTGGGCGCCGGTGGCGCCGAGGCTGATGGCCGCCGCAAAGCCCGCAGCCCCACGGGCTGTGGGGCCACGCGAGCGGCTGCCAAAGAGCTTTCCAACGAGGCACGGCTTTCCCTCCTGGCTCTTCGGGCGTGGGAGCTGTGGCCAGAGCCGCAGCCCTACCGGAAAATGCTTCGCAGGCTGGCTCGGCGGCGCCAGGTGGGCGCCGGTGACACCGAGGCTGACGGCCGCCGCAAAGCCCGCAGCCCCACGGGCTGTGGGGCCACGCGAGCGGCTGCCAAAGAGCTTTCCAACGAGGCACGGCTTTCCCTCCTGGCTCTTTGGGCGTGGGAGCTGTCGCCAGAGCCGTGGCCCTACCGGAAAATGCTTCGCAGGCTGGCTCGGCGGCACCACGTGGGCGGCGGTGGCGCCGAGGCTGACGGCCGCCGCAAAGCCCGCAGCCCCACGGGCTGTGGGGCCACGCGAGCGGCTGCCAAAGAGCTTTCCAACGAGGCACGGCTTTCCCTCCTGGCTCTTCGGGCGTGGGAGCTGTGGCCAGAGACGCGGCCCTACCCGAAAATGCTTCGCAGGCTGGCTCGGCGGCACCACGTGGGCGCCGGTGGCGCCGAGGCTGATGGCCGCCGCAAAGCCCGCAGCCCCACGGGCTGTGGGGCCACGCGAGCGGCTGCCAAAGAGCTTTCCAACGAGGCACGGCTTTCCCTCCTGGCTCTTCGGGCGTGGGAGCTGTGGCCAGAGCCGCGGCCCTACCGGAAAATGCTTCGCAGGCTGGCTCGGCGGCGCCAGGTGGGCGCCGGTGGCACCGAGGCTGACGGCCGCCGCAAAGCCCGCAGCCCCACAGGCTGTGGGGCCACGCGAGCGGCTGCCAAAGAGCTTTCCAACGAGGCACGGCTTTCCCTCCTGGCTCTTCGGGCGTGGGAGCTGTCGCCAGAGCCGCGGCCCTACCGGAAAATGCTTCTCAGGCTGGCTCGGCGGCGCCAGGTGGGCGCCGGTGACGCCGAGGCTGACGGCCGCCGCAAAGCCCGCAGCCCCACGGGCTGTGGGGCCACGCGAGCGGCTGCCAAAGAGCTTTCCAACGAGGCACGGCTTTCCCTCCTGGCTCTTCGGGCGTGGGAGCTGTGGCCAGAGCCGCGGCCCTACCGGAAAATGCTTCGCAGGCTGGCACGGCGGCACCACGTGGGCGCCGGTGGCGCCGAGGCTGATGGCCGCCGCAAAGCCCGCAGCCCCACGGGCTGTGGGGCCACGCGAGCGGCTGCCAAAGAGCTTTCCAACGAGGCACGGCTTTCCCTCCTGGCTCTTCGGGCGTGGGAGCTGTGGCCAGAGCCGCAGCCCTACCGGAAAATGCTTCGCAGGCTGGCTCGGAGGCGCCAGGTGGGTGCCGGTGGCGCCGAGGCTGACGGCCGCCGCAAAGCCCGCAGCCCCACGGGCTGTGGGGCCACGCGAGCGGCTGCCAAAGAGCTTTCCAACGAGGCACGGCTTTCCCTCCTGGCTCTTCGGGCGTGGGAGCTGTGGCCAGAGCCGCGGCCCTACCGGAAAATGCTTCGCAGGCTGGCACGGCGGCACCACGTGGGCGCCGGTGGCGCCGAGGCTGATGGCCGCCGCAAAGCCCGCAGCCCCACGGGCTGTGGGGCCACGCGAGCGGCTGCCAAAGAGCTTTCCAACGAGGCACGGCTTTCCCTCCTGGCTCTTCGGGCGTGGGAGCTGTGGCCAGAGCCGCAGCCCTACCGGAAAATGCTTCGCAGGCTGGCTCGGAGGCGCCAGGTGGGTGCCGGTGGCGCCGAGGCTGACGGCCGCCGCAAAGCCCGCAGCCCCACGGGCTGTGGGGCCACGCGAGCGGCTGCCAAAGAGCTTTCCAACGAGGCACGGCTTTCCCTCCTGGCTCTTCGGGCGTGGGAGCTGTGGCCAGAGCCGCGGCCCTACCGGAAAATGCTTCGCAGGCTGGCACGGCGGCACCACGTGGGCGCCGGTGGCGCCGAGGCTGACGGCCGCCACAAAGCCCGCAGCCCCACGGGCTGTGGGGCCACGCGAGCGGCTGCCAAAGAGCTTTCCAACGAGGCACGGCTTTCCCTCCTGGCTCTTTGGGCGTGGGAGCTGTGGCCAGAGCCGCGGCCCTACCGGAAAATGCTTCGCAGGCTGGCTCGGCGGCGCCAGGTGGGCGCCGGTGGCGCTGAGGCTGACGGCCGCCGCAAAGCCCGCAGCCCCACGGGCTGTGGGGCCACGCGAGCGGCTGCCAAAGAGCTTTCCAACGAGGCACGGCTTTCCCTCCTGGCTCTTCGGGCGTGGGAGCTATGGCCAGAGCCGCGGCCCTACCGGAAAATGCTTCGCAGGCTGGCGCGGCGGCGCCACGTGGGCGCCGGTGGCGCCGAGGCTGACGGCCGCCGCAAAGCCCGCAGCCCCACGGGCTGTGGGGCCACGCGAGCGGCTGCCAAAGAGCTTTCCAACGAGGCACGGCTTTCCCTCCTGGCTCTTCGGGCGTGGGAGCTGTGGCCAGAGCCGCGGCCCTACCGGAAAATGCTTCGCAGGCTGGCACGGCGGCACCACGTGGGCGCCGGTGGCGCCGAGGCTGACGGCCGCCACAAAGCCCGCAGCCCCACGGGCTGTGGGGCCACGCGAGCGGCTGCCAAAGAGATTTCCAACGAGGCACGGCTTTCCCTCCTGGCTCTTTGGGCGTGGGAGCTGTGGCCAGAGCCGCGGCCCTACCGGAAAATGCTTCGCAGGCTGGCTCGGCGGCGCCAGGTGGGCGCCGGTGGCGCTGAGGCTGACGGCCGCCGCAAAGCCCGCAGCCCCACGGGCTGTGGGGCCACGCGAGCGGCTGCCAAAGAGCTTTCCAACGAGGCACGGCTTTCCCTCCTGGCTCTTCGGGCGTGGGAGCTATGGCCAGAGCCGCGGCCCTACCGGAAAATGCTTCGCAGGCTGGCGCGGCGGCGCCACGTGGGCGCCGGTGGCGCCGAGGCTGACGGCCGCCGCAAAGCCCGCAGCACCACGGGCTGTGGGGCCACGCGAGCGGCTGCCAAAGAGCTTTCCAACGAGGCACGGCTTTCCCTCCTGGCTCTTCGGGCGTGGGAGCTGTGGCCAGAGCCGCGGCCCTACCGGAAAATGCTTCGCAGGCTGGCTCGGCGGCGCCAGGTGGGCGGCGGTGGCGCCGAGGCTGATGGCCGCCACAAAGCCCGCAGCCCCACGGGCTGTGGGGCCACGCGAGCGGCTGCCAAAGAGATTTCCAACGAGGCACGGCTTTCCCTCCTGGCTCTTTGGGCGTGGGAGCTGTGGCCAGAGCCGCGGCCCTACCGGAAAATGCTTCGCAGGCTGGCTCGGAGGCGCCAGGTGGGCGCCGGTGGCGCCGAGGCTGACGGCCGCCGCAAAGCCCGCAGCCCCACGGGCTGTGGGGCCACGCGAGCGGCTGCCAAAGAGCTTTCCAACGAGGCACGGCTTTCCCTCCTGGCTCTTCAGGCGTGGGAGCTGTGGCCAGAGCCGCGGCCCTACCGGAAAATGCTTCGCAGGCTGGCTCGGCGGCGCCAGGTGGGCGCCGTTGGCACCGAGGCTGACGGCCGCCGCAAAGCCCGCAGCCCCACGGGCTGTGGGGCCACGCGAGCGGCTGCCAAAGAGCTTTCCAACGAGGCACGGCTTTCCCTCCTGGCTCTTCGGGCGTGGGAGCTGTGGCCAGAGCCGCAGCCCTACCGGAAAATGCTTCGCAGGCTGGCTCGCAGGCGCCAGGTGGGCGCCGGTGGCGCCGAGGCTGACGGCCGCCGCAAAGCCCGCAGCCCCACGGGCTGTGGGGCCACGCGAGCGGCTGCCAAAGAGCTTTCCAACGAGGCACGGCTTTCCCTCCTGGCTCTTTGGGCGTGGGAGCTGTCGCCATAGCCGCGGCCCTACCGGAAAATGCTTCGCAGGCTGGCTCGGCGGCACCACGTGGGCGGCGGTGGCGCCGAGGCTGACGGCCGCCGCAAAGCCCGCAGCCCCACGGGCTGTGGGGCCACGCGAGCGGCTGCCAAAGAGCTTTCCAACGAGGCACGGCTTTCCCTCCTGGCTCTTCGGGCGTGGGAGCTGTGGCCAGAGCCGCGGCCCTACCGGAAAGTGCTTTGCAGGCTGGCTCGGCGGCACCACGTGGGCGCCGGTGGCGCCGAGGCTGACGGCCGCCGCAAAGCCCGCAGCCCCACGGGCTGTGGGGCCACGCGAGCGGCTGCCAAAGAGCTTTCCAACGAGGCACAGCTTTCCCTCCTGGCTCTTCGGGCGTGGGAGCTGTGGCCAGAGCCGCGGCCCTACCGGAAAATGCTTCGCAGGCTGGCACGGCGGCACCACGTGGGCGGCGGTGGCGCCGAGGCTGACGGCCGCCGCAAAGCCCGCAGCCCCACGGGCTGTGGGGCCACGCGAGCGGCTGCCAAAGAGCTTTCCAACGAGGCACGGCTTTCCCTCCTGGCTCTTCGGGCGTGGGAGCTGTGGCCAGAGCCGCGGCCCTACCGGAAAATGCTTCGCAGGCTGGCTCGGCGGCGCCAGGTGGGCGCCGGTGGCACCGAGGCTGACGGCCTCCGCAAAGCCCGCAGCCCCACGGGCTGTGGGGCCACGCGAGCGGCTGCCAAAGAGCTTTCCAATGAGGCACGGCTTTCCCTCCTGGCTCTTCGGGCGTGGGAGCTGTGGCCAGAGCCGCGGCCCTACCGGAAAATGCTTCTCAGGCTGGCTCGGCGGCGCCAGGTGGGCGCCGGTGACACCGAGGCTGACGGCCGCCGCAAAGCCCGCAGCCCCACGGGCTGTGGGGCCACGCGAGCGGCTGCCAAAGAGCTTTCCAACGAGGCACGGCTTTCCCTCCTGGCTCTTCGGGCGTGGGAGCTGTGGCCAGAGCTGCAGCCCTACCGGAAAATGCTTCGCAGGCTGGCTCGGAGGCGCCAGGTGGGCGCCGGTGGCGCCGAGGCTGACGGCCGCCGCAAAGCCCGCAGCCCCACGGGCTGTGGGGCCACGCGAGCGGCTGCCAAAGAGCTTTCCAACGAGGCACGGCTTTCCCTCCTGGCTCTTCGGGCGTGGGAGCTGTGGCCAGAGCCGCGGCCCTACCGGAAAATGCTTCGCAGGCTGGCTCGGCGGCGCCAGGTGGGCGCTGGTGGCGCCGAGGCTGACGGCCGCCGCAAAGCCCGCAGCCCCACGGGCTGTGGGGCCACGCGAGCGGCTGCCAAAGAGCTTTCCAACGAGGCACGGCTTTCCCTCCTGGCTCTTTGGGCGTGGGAGCTGTGGCCACAGCTGCGGCCCTACCGGAAAATGCTTCGCAGGCTGCCTCGGCGGCGCCAGGTGGGCGCCGGTGGCGCCGAGGCTGACGGCCGCCGCAAAGCCCGCAGCCCCACGGGCTGTGGGGCCACGCGAGCGGCTGCCAAAGAGCTTTCCAACGAGGCACGGCTTTCCCTCCTGGCTCTTCGGGCGTGGGAGCTGTGGCCAGAGCCGCGGCCCTACCGGAAAATGCTTCGCAGGCTGGCTCGGCGGCGCCAGGT
Source organism: Larus michahellis (assembly GCF_964199755.1). Taxonomy (NCBI): domain Eukaryota; kingdom Metazoa; phylum Chordata; class Aves; order Charadriiformes; family Laridae; genus Larus; species Larus michahellis. The sequence goes on from NW_027435944.1 coordinate 442,583, forward strand.
GGGCGCCGGTGGCACCGAGGCTGACGGCCGCCGCAAAGCCCGCAGCCCCACGGGCTGTGGGGCCACGCGAGCGGCTGCCAAAGAGCTTTCCAATGAGGCACGGCTTTCCCTCCTGGCTCTTCGGGCGTGGGAGCTGTGGCCAGAGCCGCGGCCCTACCGGAAAATGCTTCTCAGGCTGGCTCGGCGGCGCCAGGTGGGCGCCGGTGACACCGAGGCTGACGGCCGCCGCAAAGCCCGCAGCCCCACGGGCTGTGGGGCCACGCGAGCGGCTGCCAAAGAGCTTTCCAACGAGGCACGGCTTTCCCTCCTGGCTCTTCGGGCGTGGGAGCTGTGGCCAGAGCTGCAGCCCTACCGGAAAATGCTTCGCAGGCTGGCTCGGAGGCGCCAGGTGGGCGCCGGTGGCGCCGAGGCTGACGGCCGCCGCAAAGCCCGCAGCCCCACGGGCTGTGGGGCCACGCGAGCGGCTGCCAAAGAGCTTTCCAACGAGGCACGGCTTTCCCTCCTGGCTCTTCGGGCGTGGGAGCTGTGGCCAGAGCCGCGGCCCTACCGGAAAATGCTTCGCAGGCTGGCTCGGCGGCGCCAGGTGGGCGCTGGTGGCGCCGAGGCTGACGGCCGCCGCAAAGCCCGCAGCCCCACGGGCTGTGGGGCCACGCGAGCGGCTGCCAAAGAGCTTTCCAACGAGGCACGGCTTTCCCTCCTGGCTCTTTGGGCGTGGGAGCTGTGGCCACAGCCGCGGCCCTACCGGAAAATGCTTCGCAGGCTGCCTCGGCGGCGCCAGGTGGGCGCCGGTGGCGCCGAGGCTGACGGCCGCCGCAAAGCCCGCAGCCCCACGGGCTGTGGGGCCACGCGAGCGGCTGCCAAAGAGCTTTCCAACGAGGCACGGCTTTCCCTCCTGGCTCTTCGGGCGTGGGAGCTGTGGCCAGAGCCGCAGCCCTACCGGAAAATGCTTCGCAGGCTGGCTCGGAGGCGCCAGGTGGGCGCCGGTGGCGCCGAGGCTGACGGCCGCCGCAAAGCCCGCAGCCCCACGGGCTGTGGGGCCACGCGAGCGGCTGCCAAAGAGCTTTCCAACGAGGCACGGCTTTCCCTCCTGGCTCTTTGGGCGTGGGAGCTGTGGCCAGAGCCGCGGCCCTACCGGAAAATGCTTCGCAGGCTGGCTCGGCGGCACCACGTGGGCGGCGGTGGCGCAGAGGCTGACGGCCGCCGCAAAGCCCGCAGCCCCACGGGCTGTGGGGCCACGCGAGCGGCTGCCAAAGAGCTTTCCAACGAGGCACGGCTTTCCCTCCTGGCTCTTCGGGCGTGGGAGCTGTGGCCAGAGCCGCAGCCCTACCGGAAAATGCTTCGCAGGCTGGCTCGGAGGCGCCAGGTGGGCGCCGGTGGCGCCGAGGCTGACGGCCGCCGCAAAGTCCGCAGCCCCACGGGCTGTGGGGCCACGCGAGCGGCTGCCAAAGAGCTTTCCAACGAGGCACGGCTTTCCCTCCTGGCTCTTTGGGCGTGGGAGCTGTGGCCAGAGCCGCGGCCCTACCGGAAAATGCTTCGCAGGCTGCCTCGGCGGCGCCAGGTGGGCGCCGGTGGCGCCGAGGCTGACGGCCGCCGCAAAGCCCGCAGCCCCACGGGCTGTGGGGCCACGCGAGCGGCTGCCAAAGAGCTTTCCAACGAGGCATGGCTTTCCCTCCTGACTCTTCGGGCGTGGGAGCTGTGGCCAGAGACGCGGCCCTACCGGAAAATGCTTCGCAGGCTGGCACGGCGGCACCACGTGGGCGCCGGTGGCGCCGAGGCTGACGGCCGCCGCAAAGCCCGCAGCCCCACGGGCTGTGGGGCCACGCGAGCGGCTGCCAAAGAGCTTTCCAACGAGGCACGGCTTTCCCTCCTGGCTCTTCGGGCGTGGGAGCTGTGGCCAGAGCCGCGGCCCTACCGGAAAATGCTTCGCAGGCTGGCACGGCGGCACTACGTGGGCGCCGGTGGCGCCGAGGCTGACGGCCGCCGCAAAGCCCGCAGCCCCACGGGCTGTGGGGCCACGCGAGCGGCTGCCAAAGAGCTTTCCAACGAGGCACGGCTTTCCCTCCTGGCTCTTCGGGCGTGGGAGCTGTGGCCAGAGCCGCGGCCCTACCGGAAAATGCTTCGCAGGCTGGCGCGGCGGCGCCAGGTGGGCGCCGGTGGCGCTGAGGCTGACGGCCGCCGCAAAGCCCGCAGCCCCACGGGCTGTGGGGCCACGCGAGCGGCTGCCAAAGAGCTTTCCAACGAGGCACGGCTTTCCCTCCTGGCTCTTCGGGCGTGGGAGCTGTGGCCAGAGCCACGGCCCTACCGGAAAATGCTTCGCAGGCTGGCGCGGCGGCGCCAGGTGGGCGCCGGTGGCGCCGAGGCTGACGGCCGCCGCAAAGCCCGCAGCCCCACGGGCTGTGGGGCCACGCGAGCGGCTGCCAAAGAGCTTTCCAACGAGGCACGACTTTCCCTCCTGGCTCTTCGGGCGTGGGAGCTGTGGCCAGAGCCGCGGCCCTACCAGAAAATGCTTCGCAGGCTGGCGCGGCGGCGCCAGGTGGGCGCCGGTGGCGCTGAGGCTGACGGCCGCCGCAAAGCCCGCAGCCCCACGGGCTGTGGGGCCACGCGAGCGGCTGCCAAAGAGCTTTCCAACGAGGCACGGCTTTCCCTCCTGGCTCTTCGGGCGTGGGAGCTGTGGCCAGAGCTGCAGCCCTACCGGAAAATGCTTCGCAGGCTGGCTCGGAGGCGCCAGGTGGGCGCCGGTGGCGCCGAGGCTGACGGCCGCCGCAAAGCCCGCAGCCCCACGGGCTGTGGGGCCACGCGAGCGGCTGCCAAAGAGCTTTCCAACGAGGCACGGCTTTCCCTCCTGGCTCTTCGGGCGTGGGAGCTGTGGCCAGAGCCGCGGCCCTACCGGAAAATGCTTCGCAGGCTGGCTCGGCGGCGCCAGGTGGGCGCCGGTGGCGCCGAGGCTGACGGCCGCCGCAAAGCCCGCAGCCCCACGGGCTGTGGGGCCACGCGAGCGGCTGCCAAAGAGGTTTCCAACGAGGCACGGCTTTCCCTCCTGGCTCTTTGGGCGTGGGAGCTGTGGCCAGAGCCGCGGCCCTACCGGAAAATGCTTCGCAGGCTGCCTCGGCGGCGCCAGGTGGGCGCCGGTGGCGCCGAGGCTGACGGCCGCCGCAAAGCCCGCAGCCCCACGGGCTGTGGGGCCACGCGAGCGGCTGCCAAAGAGCTTTCCAACGAGGCACGGCTTTCCCTCCTGGCTCTTCGGGCGTGGGAGCTGTGGCCAGAGCCGCGGCCCTACCGGAAAATGCTTCGCAGGCTGGCACGGCGGCACCACGTGGGCGGCGGTGGCGCCGAGGCTGACGGCCGCCGCAAAGCCCGCAGCCCCACGGGCTGTGGGGCCACGCGAGCGGCTGCCAAAGAGCTTTCCAACGAGGCACGGCTTTCCCTCCTGGCTCTTCGGGCGTGGGAGCTGTGGCCAGAGCCGCGGCCCTACCGGAAAATGCTTCGCAGGCTGGCTCGGCGGCGCCACGTGGGCGCCGGTGGCGCCGAGGCTGACGGCCGCCGCAAAGCCCGCAGCCCCACGGGCTGTGGGGCCACGCGAGCGGCTGCCAAAGAGCTTTCCAACGAGGCACGGCTTTCCCTCCTGGCTCTTCGGGCGTGGGAGCTGTGGCCAGAGCCGTGGCCCTACCGGAAAATGCTTCGCAGGCTGGCCCGGCGGCGCCAGGTGGGCGCCGTTGGCACCGAGGCTGACGGCCGCCGCAAAGCCCGCAGCCCCACGGGCTGTGGGGCCACGCGAGCGGCTGCCAAAGAGCTTTCCAACGAGGCACGGCTTTCCCTCCTGGCTCTTCGGGCGTGGGAGCTGTGGCCAGAGCCGCAGCCCTACCGGAAAATGCTTCGCAGGCTGGCTCGGAGGCGCCAGGTGGGCGCCGGTGGCGCCGAGGCTGACGGCCGCCGCAAAGCCCGCAGCCCCACGGGCTGTGGGGCCACGCGAGCGGCTGCCAAAGAGCTTTCCAACGAGGCACGGCTTTCCCTCCTGGCTCTTTGGGCGTGGGAGCTGTGGCCAGAGCCGCGGCCCTACCGGAAAATGCTTCGCAGGCTGGCTCGGCGGCGCCAGGTGGGCGCCGGTGGCACCGAGGCTGACAGCCGCCGCAAAGCCCGCAGCCCCACGGGCTGTGGGGCCACGCGAGCGGCTGCCAAAGAGCTTTCCAACGAGGCACGGCTTTCCCTCCTGGCTCTTCAGGCGTGGGAGCTGTGGCCAGAGCCGTGGCCCTACCGGAAAATGCTTCGCAGGCTGGCTCGGCGGCACTACGTGGGCGCCGTTGGCACCGAGGCTGACGGCCGCCGCAAAGCCCGCAGCCCCACGGGCTGTGGGGCCACGCGAGCGGCTGCCAAAGAGCTTTCCAACGAGGCACGGCTTTCCCTCCTGGCTCTTCGGGCGTGGGAGCTGTGGCCAGAGACGTAGCCCTACCGGAAACTGCTTTGCAGGCTGGCTCGGCGGCACCACGTGGGCGCCGGTGGCGCCGAGGCTGACGGCCGCCGCAAAGCCCGCAGCCCCACGGGCTGTGGGGCCACGCGAGCGGCTGCCAAAGAGCTTTCCAACGAGGCACGGCTTTCCCTCCTGGCTCTTCGGGCATGGGAGCTGTGGCTAGAGCCGCGGCCCTACCGGAAAATGCTTCGCAGGCTGGCTCGGCGGCGCCAGGTGGGCGCCGGTGGCACCGAGGCTGACGGCCGCCGCAAAGCCCGCAGCCCCACGGGCTGTGGGGCCACGCGAGCGGCTGCCAAAGAGCTTTCCAACGAGGCACGGCTTTCCCTCCTGGCTCTTCGGGCGTGGGAGCTGTGGCCAGAGCCGCGGCCCTACCGGAAAATGCTTCTCAGGCTGGCTCGGCGGCGCCAGGTGGGCGCCGGTGACACCGAGGCTGACGGCCGCCGCAAAGCCCGCAGCCCCACGGGCTGTGGGGCCACGCGAGCGGCTGCCAAAGAGCTTTCCAACGAGGCACGGCTTTCCCTCCTGGCTCTTTGGGCGTGGGAGCTGTCGCCAGAGCCGTGGCCCTACCGGAAAATGCTTCGCAGGCTGGCTCGGCGGCACCACGTGGGCGGCGGTGGCGCCGAGGCTGACGGCCGCCGCAAAGCCCGCAGCCCCACGGGCTGTGGGGCCACGCGAGCGGCTGCCAAAGAGCTTTCCAACGAGGCACGGCTTTCCCTCCTGGCTCTTCGGGCGTGGGAGCTGTGGCCAGAGACGCGGCCCTACCCGAAAATGCTTCGCAGGCTGGCTCGGCGGCACCACGTGGGCGCCGGTGGCGCCGAGGCTGATGGCCGCCGCAAAGCCCGCAGCCCCACGGGCTGTGGGGCCACGCGAGCGGCTGCCAAAGAGCTTTCCAACGAGGCACGGCTTTCCCTCCTGGCTCTTCGGGCGTGGGAGCTGTGGCCAGAGCCGCGGCCCTACCGGAAAATGCTTCGCAGGCTGGCTCGGCGGCGCCAGGTGGGCGCCGGTGGCACCGAGGCTGACGGCCGCCGCAAAGCCCGCAGCCCCACGGGCTGTGGGGCCACGCGAGCGGCTGCCAAAGAGCTTTCCAACGAGGCACGGCTTTCCCTCCTGGCTCTTCGGGCGTGGGAGCTGTGGCCAGAGCCGCGGCCCTACCGGAAAATGCTTCGCAGGCTGGCACGGCGGCACCACGTGGGCGCCGGTGGCGCCGAGGCTGATGGCCGCCGCAAAGCCCGCAGCCCCACGGGCTGTGGGGCCACGCGAGCGGCTGCCAAAGAGCTTTCCAACGAGGCACGGCTTTCCCTCCTGGCTCTTCGGGCGTGGGAGCTGTGGCCAGAGCCGCAGCCCTACCGGAAAATGCTTCGCAGGCTGGCTCGGCGGCGCCAGGTGGGCGCCGGTGACACCGAGGCTGACGGCCGCCGCAAAGCCCGCAGCCCCACGGGCTGTGGGGCCACGCGAGCGGCTGCCAAAGAGCTTTCCAACGAGGCACGGCTTTCCCTCCTGGCTCTTCGGGCGTGGGAGCTGTGGCCAGAGCCGTGGCCCTACCGGAAAATGCTTCGCAGGCTGGCTCGGCGGCACTACGTGGGCGCCGTTGGCACCGAGGCTGACGGCCGCCGCAAAGCCCGCAGCCCCACGGGCTGTGGGGCCACGCGAGCGGCTGCCAAAGAGCTTTCCAACGAGGCACGGCTTTCCCTCCTGGCTCTTCGGGCGTGGGAGCTGTGGCCAGAGACGTAGCCCTACCGGAAACTGCTTTGCAGGCTGGCTCGGCGGCACCACGTGGGCGCCGGTGGCGCCGAGGCTGACGGCCGCCGCAAAGCCCGCAGCCCCACGGGCTGTGGGGCCACGCGAGCGGCTGCCAAAGAGCTTTCCAACGAGGCACGGCTTTCCCTCCTGGCTCTTCGGGCGTGGGAGCTGTGGCTAGAGCCGCGGCCCTACCGGAAAATGCTTCGCAGGCTGGCTCGGCGGCGCCAGGTGGGCGCCGGTGGCACCGAGGCTGACGGCCGCCGCAAAGCCCGCAGCCCCACGGGCTGTGGGGCCACGCGAGCGGCTGCCAAAGAGCTTTCCAACGAGGCACGGCTTTCCCTCCTGGCTCTTCGGGCGTGGGAGCTGTGGCCAGAGCCGCGGCCCTACCGGAAAATGCTTCGCAGGCTGGCTCGGCGGCGCCAGGTGGGCGCCGGTGACACCGAGGCTGACGGCCGCCGCAAAGCCCGCAGCCCCACGGGCTGTGGGGCCACGCGAGCGGCTGCCAAAGAGCTTTCCAACGAGGCACGGCTTTCCCTCCTGGCTCTTTGGGCGTGGGAGCTGTCGCCAGAGCCGTCGCCCTACCGGAAAATGCTTCGCAGGCTGGCTCGGCGGCACCACGTGGGCGGCGGTGGCGCCGAGGCTGACGGCCGCCGCAAAGCCCGCAGCCCCACGGGCTGTGGGGCCACGCGAGCGGCTGCCAAAGAGCTTTCCAACGAGGCACGGCTTTCCCTCCTGGCTCTTCGGGCGTGGGAGCTGTGGCCAGAGACGCGGCCCTACCCGAAAATGCTTCGCAGGCTGGCTCGGCGGCACCACGTGGGCGCCGGTGGCGCCGAGGCTGATGGCCGCCGCAAAGCCCGCAGCCCCACGGGCTGTGGGGCCACGCGAGCGGCTGCCAAAGAGCTTTCCAACGAGGCACGGCTTTCCCTCCTGGCTCTTCGGGCGTGGGAGCTGTGGCCAGAGCCGCGGCCCTACCGGAAAATGCTTCGCAGGCTGGCTCGGCGGCGCCAGGTGGGCGCCGGTGACACCGAGGCTGACGGCCGCCGCAAAGCCCGCAGCCCCACGGGCTGTGGGGCCACGCGAGCGGCTGCCAAAGAGCTTTCCAACGAGGCACGGCTTTCCCTCCTGGCTCTTCGGGCGTGGGAGCTGTAGCCAGAGCCGCGGCCCTACCGGAAAATGCTTCGCAGGCTGGCACGGCGGCACCACGTGGGCGCCGGTGGCGCCGAGGCTGATGGCCGCCGCAAAGCCCGCAGCCCCACGGGCTGTGGGGCCACGCGAGCGGCTGCCAAAGAGCTTTCCAACGAGGCACGGCTTTCCCTCCTGGCTCTTCGGGCGTGGGAGCTGTTGCCAGAGCCGCAGCCCTACCGGAAAATGCTTCGCAGGCTGGCTCGGCGGCGCCAGGTGGGCGCCGGTGACACCGAGGCTGACGGCCGCCGCAAAGCCCGCAGCCCCACGGGCTGTGGGGCCACGCGAGCGGCTGCCAAAGAGCTTTCCAACGAGGCACGGCTTTCCCTCCTGGCTCTTTGGGCATGGGAGCTGTCGCCAGAGCCGTGGCCCTACCGGAAAATGCTTCGCAGGCTGGCTCGGCGGCACCACGTGGGCGCCGGTGGCGCCGAGGCTGACGGCCGCCGCAAAGCCCGCAGCCCCACGGGCTGTGGGGCCACGCGAGCGGCTGCCAAAGAGCTTTCCAACGAGGCACGGCTTTCCCTCCTGGCTCTTCGGGCGTGGGAGCTGTGGCCAGAGACGCGGCCCTACCCGAAAATGCTTCGCAGGCTGGCTCGGCGGCACCACGTGGGCGCCGGTGGCGCCGAGGCTGATGGCCGCCGCAAAGCCCGCAGCCCCACGGGCTGTGGGGCCACGCGAGCGGCTGCCAAAGAGCTTTCCAACGAGGCACGGCTTTCCCTCCTGGCTCTTCGGGCGTGGGAGCTGTGGCCAGAGCCGCGGCCCTACCGGAAAATGCTTCGCAGGCTGGCTCGGCGGCGCCAGGTGGGCGCCGGTGGCACCGAGGCTGACGGCCGCCGCAAAGCCCGCAGCCCCATGGGCTGTGGGGCCACGCGAGCGGCTGCCAAAGAGCTTTCCAACGAGGCACGGCTTTCCCTCCTGGCTCTTCGGGCGTGGGAGCTGTCGCCAGAGCCGCGGCCCTACCGGAAAATGCTTCTCAGGCTGGCTCGGCGGCGCCAGGTGGGCGCCGGTGACACCGAGGCTGACGGCCGCCGCAAAGCCCGCAGCCCCACGGGCTGTGGGGCCACGCGAGCGGCTGCCAAAGAGCTTTCCAACGAGGCACGGCTTTCCCTCCTGGCTCTTCGGGCGTGGGAGCTGTGGCCAGAGCCGCGGCCCTACCGGAAAATGCTTCGCAGGCTGGCACGGCGGCACCACGTGGGCGCCGGTGGCGCCGAGGCTGATGGCCGCCGCAAAGCCCGCAGCCCCACGGGCTGTGGGGCCACGCGAGCGGCTGCCAAAGAGCTTTCCAACGAGGCACGGCTTTCCCTCCTGGCTCTTCGGGCGTGGGAGCTGTGGCCAGAGCCGCAGCCCTACCGGAAAATGCTTCGCAGGCTGGCTCGGAGGCGCCAGGTGGGTGCCGGTGGCGCCGAGGCTGACGGCCGCCGCAAAGCCCGCAGCCCCACGGGCTGTGGGGCCACGCGAGCGGCTGCCAAAGAGCTTTCCAACGAGGCACGGCTTTCCCTCCTGGCTCTTCGGGCGTGGGAGCTGTGGCCAGAGCCGCGGCCCTACCGGAAAATGCTTCGCAGGCTGGCACGGCGGCACCACGTGGGCGCCGGTGGCGCCGAGGCTGACGGCCGCCACAAAGCCCGCAGCCCCACGGGCTGTGGGGCCACGCGAGCGGCTGCCAAAGAGCTTTCCAACGAGGCACGGCTTTCCCTCCTGGCTCTTTGGGCGTGGGAGCTGTGGCCAGAGCCGCGGCCCTACCGGAAAATGCTTCGCAGGCTGGCTCGGCGGCGCCAGGTGGGCGCCGGTGGCGCTGAGGCTGACGGCCGCCGCAAAGCCCGCAGCCCCACGGGCTGTGGGGCCACGCGAGCGGCTGCCAAAGAGCTTTCCAACGAGGCACGGCTTTCCCTCCTGGCTCTTCGGGCGTGGGAGCTATGGCCAGAGCCGCGGCCCTACCGGAAAATGCTTCGGGGGCTGGCGCGGCGGCGCCACGTGGGCGCCGGTGGCGCCGAGGCTGACGGCCGCCGCAAAGCCCGCAGCCCCACGGGCTGTGGGGCCACGCGAGCGGCTGCCAAAGAGCTTTCCAACGAGGCACGGCTTTCCCTCCTGGCTCTTCGGGCGTGGGAGCTGTGGCCAGAGCCGCGGCCCTACCGGAAAATGCTTCGCAGGCTGGCTCGGAGGCGCCAGGTGGGCGCCGGTGGCGCCGAGGCTGACGGCCGCCGCAAAGCCCGCAGCCCCACGGGCTGTGGGGCCACGCGAGCGGCTGCCAAAGAGCTTTCCAACGAGGCACGGCTTTCCCTCCTGGCTCTTCAGGCGTGGGAGCTGTGGCCAGAGCCGCGGCCCTACCGGAAAATGCTTCGCAGGCTGGCTCGGCGGCGCCAGGTGGGCGCCGTTGGCACCGAGGCTGACGGCCGCCGCAAAGCCCGCAGCCCCACGGGCTGTGGGGCCACGCGAGCGGCTGCCAAAGAGCTTTCCAACGAGGCACGGCTTTCCCTCCTGGCTCTTCGGGCGTGGGAGCTGTGGCCAGAGCCGCAGCCCTACCGGAAAATGCTTCGCAGGCTGGCTCGCAGGCGCCAGGTGGGCGCCGGTGGCGCCGAGGCTGACGGCCGCCGCAAAGCCCGCAGCCCCACGGGCTGTGGGGCCACGCGAGCGGCTGCCAAAGAGCTTTCCAACGAGGCACGGCTTTCCCTCCTGGCTCTTTGGGCGTGGGAGCTGTCGCCAGAGCCGCGGCCCTACCGGAAAATGCTTCGCAGGCTGGCTCGGCGGCACCACGTGGGCGGCGGTGGCGCCGAGGCTGACGGCCGCCGCAAAGCCCGCAGCCCCACGGGCTGTGGGGCCACGCGAGCGGCTGCCAAAGAGCTTTCCAACGAGGCACAGCTTTCCCTCCTGGCTCTTCGGGCGTGGGAGCTGTGGCCAGAGCCGCGGCCCTACCGGAAAATGCTTCGCAGGCTGGCACGGCGGCACCACGTGGGCGGCGGTGGCGCCGAGGCTGACGGCCGCCGCAAAGCCCGCAGCCCCACGGGCTGTGGGGCCACGCGAGCGGCTGCCAAAGAGCTTTCCAACGAGGCACGGCTTTCCCTCCTGGCTCTTCGGGCGTGGGAGCTGTGGCCAGAGCCGCGGCCCTACCGGAAAATGCTTCGCAGGCTGGCTCGGCGGCGCCAGGTGGGCGCCGGTGGCACCGAGGCTGACGGCCGCCGCAAAGCCCGCAGCCCCACGGGCTGTGGGGCCACGCGAGCGGCTGCCAAAGAGCTTTCCAATGAGGCACGGCTTTCCCTCCTGGCTCTTCGGGCGTGGGAGCTGTGGCCAGAGCCGCGGCCCTACCGGAAAATGCTTCTCAGCCTGGCTCGGCGGCGCCAGGTGGGCGCCGGTGACACCGAGGCTGACGGCCGCCGCAAAGCCCGCAGCCCCACGGGCTGTGGGGCCACGCGAGCGGCTGCCAAAGAGCTTTCCAACGAGGCACGGCTTTCCCTCCTGGCTCTTCGGGCGTGGGAGCTGTGGCCAGAGCCGCGGCCCTACCGGAAAATGCTTCGCAGGCTGGCACGGCGGCACCACGTGGGCGCCGGTGGCGCCGAGGCTGATGGCCGCCGCAAAGCCCGCAGCCCCACGGGCTGTGGGGCCACGCGAGCGGCTGCCAAAGAGCTTTCCAACGAGGCACGGCTTTCCCTCCTGGCTCTTCGGGCGTGGGAGCTGTGGCCAGAGCCGCAGCCCTACCGGAAAATGCTTCGCAGGCTGCCTCGGAGGCGCCAGGTGGGTGCCGGTGGCGCCGAGGCTGACGGCCGCCGCAAAGCCCGCAGCCCCACGGGCTGTGGGGCCACGCGAACGGCTGCCAAAGAGCTTTCCAACGAGGCACGGCTTTCCCTCCTGGCTCTTCAGGCGTGGGAGCTGTGGCCAGAGCCGCGGCCCTACCGGAAAATGCTTCGCAGGCTGGCTCGGCGGCGCCAGGTGGGCGCCGGTGGCGCCGAGGCTGACGGACGCCGCAAAGCCCGCAGCCCCACGGGCTGTGGGGCCACGCGAGTGCCTGCCAAAGAGCTTTCCAACGAGGCACGGCTTTCCCTCCTGGCTCTTCGGGCGTGGGAGCTGTGGCCAGAGCCGCAGCCCTACCGGAAAATGCTTCGCAGGCTGGCTCGGCGGCGCCAGGTGGGCGGCGGTGGCGCCGAGGCTGACGGCCGCCGCAAAGCCCGCAGCCCCATGGGCTGTGGGGCCACGCAAGCGGCTGCCAAAGAGCTTTCCAACGAGGCACGGCTTTCCCTCCTGGCTCTTCGGGCGTGGGAGCTGTGGCCAGAGCCGCGGCCCTACCGGAAAATGCTTCGCAGGCTGGCTCGGCGGCACCACGTGGGCGCCGGTGGCGCCGAGGCTGACGGCCGCCGCAAAGCCCGCAGCCCCACGGGCTGTGGGGCCACGCGAGCGGCTGCCAAAGAGATTTCCAACGAGGCACGGCTTTCCCTCCTGGCTCTTCGGGCGTGGGAGCTGTGGCCAGAGCCGCGGCCCTACCGGAAAATGCTTCGCAGGCTGGCACGGCGGCACCACGTGGGCGCCGGTGGCGCCGAGGCTGACGGCCGCCGCAAAGCCCGCAGCCCCACGGGCTGTGGGGCCACGCGAGCGGCTGCCAAAGAGCTTTCCAACGAGGCACGGCTTTCCCTCCTGGCTCTTCGGGCGTGGGAGCTGTGGCCAGAGCCGCGGCCCTACCGGAAAATGCTTTGCAGGCTGGCTCGGCGGCGCCACGTGGGCGCCGGTGGTGCCGAGGCTGACGACCGCCACAAAGCCCGCAGCCCCACGGGCTGTGGGGCCATGCGAGCGGCTGCCAAAGAGCTTTCCAACGAGGCACGGCTTTCCCTCCTGGCTCTTCGGGCGTGGGAGCTGTGGCCAGAGCCGCGGCCCTACCGGAAAATGCTTCGCAGGCTGGCACGGCGGCACCAGGTGGGTGCCGGTGGCGCCGAGGCTGACGGCCGCCGCAAAGCCCGCAGCCCCACGGGCTGTGATGCCACGCGAGCGGCTGCCAAAGAGCTTTCCAACGAGGCACGGCTTTCCCTCCTGGCTCTTCGGGCGTGGGAGCTGTCGCCAGAGCCGCAGCCCTACCGGAAAATGCTTCGGGGGCTGGCTCGGAGGCGCCAGGTGGGCGCCAGTGGCGCCGAGGCTGACGGCCGCCGCAAAGCCCGCAGCCCCACGGGCTGTGGGGCCACGCGAGCGGCTGCCAAAGAGCTTTCCAACGAGGCACGGCTTTCCCTCCTGGCTCTTTGGGCGTGGGAGCTGTGGCCAGAGCCGCGGCCCTACCGGAAAATGCTTCGCAGGCTGGCACGGCGGCACCACGTGGGCGGCGGTGGCGCCGAGGCTGACGGCCGCCGCAAAGCCCGCAGCCCCACGGGCTGTGGGGCCACGCGAGCGGCTGCCAAAGAGCTTTCCAACGAGGCACGGCTTTCCCTCCTGGCTCTTCGGGCGTGGGAGCTGTGGCCAGAGCCGCGGCCCTACCGGAAAATGCTTTGCAGGCTGGCTCGGCGGCACCACGTGGGCGCCGGTGGCGCCGAGGCTGACGGCCGCCGCAAAGCCCGCAGCCCCACGGGCTGTGGGGCCACGCGAGCGGCTGCCAAAGAGCTTTCCAACGAGGCACGGCTTTCCCTCCTGGCTCTTCGGGCGTGGGAGCTGTGGCCAGAGCCGCGGCCCTACCGGAAAATGCTTCGCAGGCTGGCTCGGCGGCGCCACGTGGGCGGCGGTGGTGCCGAGGCTGACGGCCGCCGCAAAGCCCGCAGCCCCACGGGCTGTGGGTCCACGCGAGCGGCTGCCAAAGAGCTTTCCAACGAGGCACGGCTTTCCCTCCTGGCTCTTCGGGCGTGGGAGCTGTGGCCAGAGCCGCGGCCCTACCGGAAAATGCTTCGCAGGCTGGCTCGGCGGCGCCAGGTGGGCGCCGGTGACACCGAGGCTGACGGCCGCCGCAAAGCCCGCAGCCCCACGGGCTGTGGGGCCACGCGAGCGGCTGCCAAAGAGCTTTCCAACGAGGCACGGCTTTCCCTCCTGGCTCTTCGGGCGTGGGAGCTGTGGCCAGACCCGCGGCCCTACTGGAAAATGCTTCGGGGGCTGGCGCGGCGGCGCCAGGTGGGCGGCGGTGGTGCCGAGGCTGACGGCCGCCGCAAAGCCCGCAGCCCCACGGGCTGTGGGGCCACGCGAGCGGCTGCCAAAGAGCTTTCCAACGAGGCACGGCTTTCCCTCCTGGCTCTTCGGGCGTGGGAGCTGTGGCCAGACCCGCGGCCCTACCGGAAAATGCTTCGCAGGCTGGCTCGGCGGCGCCAGGTGGGCGCCGGTGACACCGAGGCTGACGGCCGCCGCAAAGCCCGCAGCCCCACGGGCTGTGGGGCCACGCGTACGGCTGCCAAAGAGCTTTCCAACGAGGCATGGCTTTCCCTCCTGGCTCTTCGGGCGTGGGAGCTGTGGCCAGAGACGCGGCCCTACCGGAAAATGCTTCGCAGGCTGGCTCGGCGGCGCCACGTGGGCGCCGGTGGCGCCGAGGCTGACGGCCGCCGCAAAGCCCGCAGCCCCACGGGCTGTGGGGCCACGCGAGCGGCTGCCAAAGAGCTTTCCAACGAGGCACGGCTTTCCCTCCTGGCTCTTCGGGCGTGGGAGCTGTGGCCAGAGCCGCGGCCCTACCGGAAAATGCTTCGCAGGCTGGCTCGGCGGCACCACGTGGGCGCCGGTGGCGCCGAGGCTGACGGCCGCCGCAAAGCCCGCAGCCCCACGGGCTGTGGGGCCACGCGAGCGGCTGCCAAAGAGCTTTCCAACGAGGCACGGCTTTCCCTCCTGGCTCTTCGGGCGTGGGAGTTGTGGCCAGAGCCGCGGCCCTACCGGAAAATGCTTTGCAGGCTGGCTCGGCGGCACCACGTGGGCGCCGGTGGCGCCGAGGCTGACGGCCGCCGCAAAGCCCGCAGCCCCACGGGCTGTGGGGCCACGCGAGCGGCTGCCAAAGAGCTTTCCAACGAGGCACGGCTTTCCCTCCTGGCTCTTCGGGCGTGGGAGCTGTGGCCAGAGCCGCGGCCCTACCGGAAAATGCTTTGCAGGCTGGCTCGGCGGCGCCACGTGGGCGCCGGTGGCGCCGAGGCTGACGGCCGCCGCAAAGCCCGCAGCCCCACGGGCTGTGGGTCCACGCGAGCGGCTGCCAAAGAGCTTTCCAACGAGGCACGGCTTTCCCTCCTGGCTCTTCGGGCGTGGGAGCTGTGGCCAGAGCCGCGGCCCTACCGGAAAATGCTTCTCAGGCTGGCTCGGCGGCGCCAGGTGGGCGCCGGTGGCACCGAGGCTGACGGCCGCCGCAAAGCCCGCAGCCCCACGGGCTGTGGGGCCACGCGAGCGGCTGCCAAAGAGCTTTCCAACGAGGCACGGCTTTCCCTCCTGGCTCTTCGGGCGTGGGAGCTGTGGCCAGAGCCGCGGCCCTACCGGAAAATGCTTTGCAGGCTGGCTCGGCGGCGCCACGTGGGCAGCGGTGGTGCCGAGGCTGACGGCCGCCGCAAAGCCCGCAGCCCCACGGGCTGTGGGTCCACGCGAGCGGCTGCCAAAGAGCTTTCCAACGAGGCACGGCTTTCCCTCCTGGCTCTTCGGGCGTGGGAGCTGTGGCCAGAGCCGCGGCCCTACCGGAAAATGCTTCGCAGGCTGGCTCGGCGGCGCCAGGTGGGCGCCGGTGACACCGAGGCTGACGGCCGCCGCAAAGCCCGCAGCCCCACGGGCTGTGGGGCCACGCGAGCGGCTGCCAAAGAGCTTTCCAACGAGGCACGGCTTTCCCTCCTGGCTCTTCGGGCGTGGGAGCTGTGGCCAGAGCCGCGGCCCTACCGGAAAATGCTTCGCAGGCTGGCTCGGCGGCGCCCGGTGGGCGCCAGTGGCGCCGAGGCTGACGGCCGCCGCAAAGCCCGCAGCCCCACGGGCTGTGGGGCCACGCGTACGGCTGCCAAAGAGCTTTCCAACGAGGCACGGCTTTCCCTCCTGGCTCTTTGGGCGTGGGAGCTGTGGCCAGAGCCGCGGCCCTACCGGAAAATGCTTCGCAGGCTGGCATGGCGGCACCACGTGGGCGGCGGTGGCGCCGAGGCTGACGGCCGCCGCAAAGCCCGCAGCCCCACGGGCTGTGGGGCCACGCGAGCGGCTGCCAAAGAGCTTTCCAACGAGGCACGGCTTTCCCTCCTGGCTCTTCGGGCGTGGGAGCTGTGGCCAGAGCCGCGGCCCTACCGGAAAATGCTTTGCAGGCTGGCTCGGCGGCACCACGTGGGCGGCGGTGGCGCCGAGGCTGACGGCCGCCGCAAAGCCCGCAGCCCCACGGGCTGTGGGGCCACGCGAGCGGCTGCCAAAGAGCTTTCCAACGAGGCACGGCTTTCCCTCCTGGCTCTTCGGGCGTGGGAGCTGTGGCCAGAGCCGCGGCCCTACCGGAAAATGCTTCGCAGGCTGGCTCGGCGGCGCCAGGTGGGCGGCGGTGGCGCCGAGGCTGACGGCCGCCGCAAAGCCCGCAGCCCCACGGGCTGTGGGGCCACGCGAGCGGCTGCCAAAGAGCTTTCCAATGAGGCACGGCTTTCCCTCCTGGCTCTTCGGGCGTGGGAGCTGTGGCCAGAGACACGGCCCTACCGGAAAATGCTTCGCAGGCTGGCTCGGCGGCGCCAGGTGGGCGGCGGTGGCGCCGAGGCTGACGGCCGCCGCAAAGCCCGCAGCCCCACGGGCTGTGGGGCCACGCGAGCGGCTGCCAAAGAGCTTTCCAACGAGGCACGGCTTTCCCTCCTGGCTCTTCGGGCGTGGGAGCTGTGGCCAGAGCCGCGGCCCTACCGGAAAATGCTTCAGGGCTGGCTCGGCGGCGCCAGGTGGGCGCCGGTTTCACCAAGGCTGACGGCCGCCGCAAAGCCCGCAGCCCCACGGGCTGTGGCGCCACGCGAGCGGCTGCCAAAGAGCTTTCCAACGAGGCACGGCTTTCCCTCCTGGCTCTTCGGGCGTGGGAGCTGTGGCCAGAGCCGCAGCCCTACCGGAAAATGCTTTGCAGGCTGGCTCGGCGGCGCCACGTGGGCGCCGGTGGTGCCGAGGCTGACGGCCGCCGCAAAGCCCGCAGCCCCACGGGCTGTGGGGCCATGCGAGCGGCTGCCAAAGAGCTTTCCAACGAGGCACGGCTTTCCCTCCTGGCTCTTCGGGCGTGGGAGCAGTGGCCAGAGCCGCGGCCCTACCGGAAAATGCTTCGGGGGCTGGCACGGCGGCACCAGGTGGGTGCCGGTGGCGCCGAGGCTGACGGCCGCCGCAAAGCCCGCAGCCCCACGGGCTGTGATGCCACGCGAGCGGCTGCCAAAGAGCTTTCCAACGAGGCACGGCTTTCCCTCCTGCCTCTTCGGGCGTGGGAGCTGTGGCCAGAGCCGCGGCCCTACCGGAAAATGCTTCGCAGGCTGGCTCGGCGGCACCACGTGGGCGCCGGTGGCGCCGAGGCTGACGGCCGCCGCAAAGCCCGCAGCCCCACGGGCTGTGGGGCCACGTGACCGGCTGCCAAAGAGCTTTCCAACGAGGCACGGCTTTCCCTCCTGGCTCTTCGGGCGTGGGAGTTGTGGCCAGAGCCGCGGCCCTACCGGAAAATGCTTTGCAGGCTGGCTCGGCGGCACCACGTGGGCGCCGGTGGCGCCGAGGCTGATGGCCGCCGCAAAGCCCGCAGCCCCACGGGCTGTGGGGCCACGCGAGCGGCTGCCAAAGAGCTTTCCAACGAGGCACGGCTTTCCCTCCTGGCTCTTCGGGCGTGGGAGCTGTGGCCAGAGCCGCGGCCCTACCGGAAAATGCTTCGCAGGCTGGCTCGGCGGCGCCAGGTGGGCGGCGGTGGCGCCGAGGCTGACGGCCGCCGCAAAGCCCGCAGCCCCACGGGCTGTGGGGCCACGCGAGCGGCTGCCAAAGAGCTTTCCAATGAGGCACGGCTTTCCCTCCTGGCTCTTCGGGCGTGGGAGCTGTGGCCAGAGACACGGCCCTACCGGAAAATGCTTCGCAGGCTGGCTCGGCGGCGCCAGGTGGGCGGCGGTGGCGCCGAGGCTGACGGCCGCCGCAAAGCCCGCAGCCCCACGGGCTGTGGGGCCACGCGAGCGGCTGCCAAAGAGCTTTCCAACCAGGCACGGCTTTCCCTCCTGGCTCTTCGGGCGTGGGAGCTGTGGCCAGAGCCGCGGCCCTACCGGAAAATGCTTCGCAGGCTGGCTCGGCGGCGCCAGGTGGGCGGCGGTGGCGCCGAGGCTGACGGCCGCCGCAAAGCCCGCAGCCCCACGGGCTGTGGGGCCACGCGAGCGGCTGCCAAAGAGCTTTCCAACGAGGCACGGCTTTCCCTCCTGGCTCTTCGGGCGTGGGAGCTGTGGCCAGAGCCGCGGCCCTACCGGAAAATGCTTCGGGGCTGGCTCGGCGGCGCCAGGTGGGCGCCGGTTTCACCAAGGCTGACGGCCGCCGCAAAGCCCGCAGCCCCACGGGCTGTGGCGCCACGCGAGCGGCTGCCAAAGAGCTTTCCAACGAGGCACGGCTTTCCCTCCTGGCTCTTCGGGCGTGGGAGCTGTGGCCAGAGCCGCAGCCCTACCGGAAAATGCTTCGCAGGCTGGCTCGGCGGCACCATGTGGGCGGCGGTGGCGCCGAGGCTGACGGCCGCCGCAAAGCCCGCAGCCCCACGGGCTGTGGGGCCACGCGAGCGGCTGCCAAAGAGCTTTCCAACGAGGCACGGCTTTCCCTCCTGGCTCTTCGGGCGTGGGAGCTGTGGCCAGAGACGCGGCCCTACCGGAAAATGCTTCGCAGGCTGGCTCGGCGGCGCCACGTGGGCGCCGGTGGCGCCGAGGCTGACGGCCGCCGCAAAGCCCGCAGCCCCACGGGCTGTGGGGCCACGCGAGCGGCTGCCAAAGAGCTTTCCAACGAGGCACAGCTTTCCCTCCTGGCTCTTCGGGCGTGGGAGCTGTGGCCAGAGCCACGGCCCTACCGGAAAATGCTTCGCAGGCTGGCTCGGCGGCGCCAGGTGGGCGCCGGTGGCGCCGAGGCTGACGGCCGCCGCAAAGCCCGCAGCCCCACGGGCTGTGGGGCCACGCGAGCGGCTGCCAAAGAGCTTTCCAACGAGGCACGGCTTTCCCTCCTGGCTCTTCGGGCGTGGGAGCTGTGGCCAGAGCCGCGGCCCTACCGGAAAATGCTTCGCAGGCTGGCTCGGCGGCGCCAGGTGGGCGCCGGTGGCGCCGAGGCTGACGGCCGCCGCAAAGCCCGCAGCCCCACGGGCTGTGGGGCCACGCGAGCGGCTGCCAAAGAGCTTTCCAACGAGGCACGGCTTTCCCTCCTGGCTCTTCGGGCGTGGGAGCTGTGGCCAGAGCCGCGGCCCTACCCGAAAATGCTTCGCAGGCTGGCTCGGCGGCGCCACGTGGGCGCCGGTGGCGCCGAGGCTGACGGCCGCCGCAAAGCCCGCAGCCCCACGGGCTGTGGGGCCACGCGAGCGGCTGCCAAAGAGCTTTCCAACGAGGCACGGCTTTCCCTCCTGGCTCTTCAGGCGTGGGAGCTGTGGCCAGAGCCGCGGCCCTACCGGAAAATGCTTCGCAGGCTGGCTCGGCGGCGCCAGGTGGGCGCCGGTGCCGCCGAGGCTGATGGCCGCCGCAAAGCCCGCAGCCCCACGGGCTGTGGGGCCACGCGAGCGGCTGCCAAAGAGCTTTCCAACGAGGCACGGCTTTCCCTCCTGGCTCTTCGGGCGTGGGAGCTGTGACCAGAGACGCGGCCCTACCCGAAAATGCTTCGCAGGCTGGCTCGGCGGCGCCAGGTGGGCGGCGGTGGCGCCGAGGCTGACGGCCGCCGCAAAGCCCGCAGCCCCATGGGCTGTGGGGCCACGCGAGCGGCTGCCAAAGAGCTTTCCAACGAGGCACGGCTTTCCCTCCTGGCTCTTCGGGCGTGGGAGCTGTGGCCAGAGACGCGGCCCTACCCGAAAATGCTTCGCAGGCTGGCGCGGCGGCGCCACGTGGGCACCGGTGGCACCGAGGCTGACGGCCGCCGTAAAGCCCGCAGCCCCACGGGCTGTGGGGCCACGCGAGCCCCTGCCAAAGAGCTTTCCAACGAGGCACGGCTTTCCCTCCTGGCTCTTCGGGCGTGGGAGCTGTGGCCAGAGACGCGGCCCTACCCGAAAATGCTTCGCAGGCTGGCTCGGCGGCACCACGTGGGCGCCGGTGGCGCCGAGGCTGACGGCCGCCGCAAAGCCCGCAGCCCCACAGGCTGTGGGGCCACGTGAGCGGCTGCCAAAGAGCTTTCCAACAAGGCACGGCTTTCCCTCCTGGCTCTTCGGGCGTGGGAGCTGTGGCCAGAGACGCGGCCCTACCCGAAAATTCTTCGCAGGCTGGCTCGGCAGCGCCAGGTTGGCGCCGGTGGCGCCGAGGCTGACGGCCGCCGCAAAGCCCGCAGCCCCACAGGCTGTGGGGCCACGCGAGCGGCTGCCAAAGAGCTTTCCAACAAGGCACGGCTTTCCCTCCTGGCTCTTCGGGCGTGGGAGCTGTGGCCAGAGCCGCGGCCCTACCCGAAAATGCTTCGCAGGCTGGCGCGGCGGCGCCAGGTGGGCGCCGGTGGCGCCAAGGCTGACGGCCGCCGCAAAGCCCGCAGCCCCACGGGCTGTGGGGCCACGCGAGCGGCTGCCAAAGAGCTTTCCAACGAGGCACGGCTTTCCCTCCTGGCTCTTCGGGCGTGGGAGCTGTCGCCAGAGCCGCAGCCCTACCGGAAAATGCTTCGCAGGCTGGCTCGGTGGCGCCAGGTGGGCGCCGGTGGCGCTGAGGCTGACGGCCGCCGCAAAGCCCGCAGCCCCACGGGCTGTGGGGCCACGCGAGCGGCTGCCAAAGAGCTTTCCAACGAGGCACGGCTTTCCCTCCTGGCTCTTCGGGCGTGGGAGCTGTGGCCAGAGCCGCGGCCCTACCGGAAAATGCTTCGCAGGCTGGCTCGGCGGCGCCAGGTGGGCGCCGGTGGCGCCGAGGCTGACGGCCGCCGCAAAGCCCGCAGCCCCACGGGCTGTGGGGCCACGCGAGCGGCTGCCAAAGAGCTTTCCAACGAGGCACGGCTTTCCCTCCTGGCTCTTCGGGCGTGGGAGCTGTGGCCAGAGACGCGGCCCTACCCGAAAATGCTTCGCAGGCTGGCTCGGCGACGCCAGGTGGGCGCCGGTGGCGCCGAGGCTGACGGCCGCCGCAAAGCCCGCAGCCCCACGGGCTGTGGGGCCACACGAGCGGCTGCCAAAGAGCTTTCCAACGAGGCACGGCTTTCCCTCCTGGCTCTTAGGGCGTGGGAGCTGTGGCCAGAGCCGCAGCCCTACCGGAAAATGCTTCGCAGGCTGGCTCGGCGGCGCCACGTGGGCGGCGGCGCCGAGGCTGACGGCCGCCGCAAAGCCCGCAGCCCCACGGGCTGTGGGGCCACGCGAGCGGCTGCCAAAGAGCTTTCCAACGAGGCACGGCTTTCCCTCCTGGCTCTTCGGGCGTGGGAGCTGTGGCCAGAGACGCGGCCCTACCCGAAAATGCTTCGCAGGCTGGCTCGGCGGCGCCATGTGGACGCCGGTGGCGCCGAGGCTGACGGCCGCTGCAAAGCCCGCAGCCCCACGGGCTGTGGGGCCACGCGAGCGGCTGCCAAAGAGCTTTCCAACGAGGCACGGCTTTCCCTCCTGGCTCTTCGGGCGTGGGAGCTGTGGCCAGAGCCGCGGCCCTACCGGAAAATGCTTCGCAGGCTGGCGCGGCGGCGCCAGGTGGGCGCCGGTGGCGCCGAGGCTGATGGCCGCCGCAAAGCCCGCAGCCCCACGGGCTGTGGGGCCACGCGAGCGGCTGCCAAAGAGCTTTCCAACGAGGCACGGCTTTCCCTCCTGGCTCTTCGGGCGTGGGAGCTGTGGCCAGAGCCGCGGCCCTACCGGAAAATGCTTCGCAGGCTGGCTCGGCGGCGCCAGGTGGGCGCCGGTGGCGCCGAGGCTGACGGCCGCCGCAAAGCCCGCAGCCCCACGGGCTGTGGGGCCACGCGAGCGGCTGCCAAAGAGCTTTCCAACGAGGCACGGCTTTCCCTCCTGGCTCTTCGGGCGTGGGAGCTGTGGCCAGAGCCGCGGCCCTACCGGAAAATGCTTCGCAGGCTGGCTCGGCGGCGCCAGGTGGGCGGCGGTGGCGCCGAGGCTGATGGCCGCCGCAAAGCCCGCAGCCCCACGGGCTGTGGGGCCACGCGAGCCCCTGACAAAGAGCTTTCCAACGAGGCACGGCTTTCCCTCCTGGCTCTTCGGGTGTGGGAGCTGTGGCCAGAGACGCGGCCCTACCCGAAAATGCTTCGCAGGCTGGCACGGCGGCGCCAGGTGGGCGGCGGTGGCGCCAAGGCTGACGGCCGCCGCAAAGCCCGCAGCCCCACGGGCTGTGGGGCCACGCGAGCGGCTGCCAAAGAGCTTTCCAACGAGGCACGGCTTTCCCTCCTGGCTCTTTGGCCATGGGAGCTGTGGCCAGAGCCGCGGCCCTACCGGAAAATGCTTCGCAGGCTGGCTCGGCGGCGCCAGGTGGGCGCCGGTGGCGCCGAGGCTGACGGCCGCCGCAAAGCCCGCAGCCCCACGGGCTGTGGGGCCACGTGAGCGGCTGCCAAAGAGCTTTCCAACGAGGCACGGCTTTCCCTCCTGGCTCTTCGGGCGTGGGAGCTGTGGCCAGAGCCGCGGTCCTACCGGAAAATGCTTCGCAGGCTGGCGCGGCGGCGCCACGTGGGCGCCGGTGGCGCCGAGGCTGATGGCCGCCGCAAAGCCCGCAGCCCCACGGGCTGCGGGGCCACGCGAGCGGCTGCCAAAGAACTTTCCAACGAGGCACGGCTTTCCCTCCTGGCTCTTCGGGCGTGGGAGCTGTGGCCAGAGCCGCGGCCCTACCGGAAAATGCTTCGCAGGCTGGCTCGGCGGCACCAGGTGGGCGCCGGTGGCACCGAGGCTGACGGCCGCCGGAAAGCCCGCAGCCCCACGGGCTGTGGGGCCACGCGAGCGGCTGCCAAAGAGCTTTCCAACGAGGCACGGCTTTCCCTCCTGGCTCTTCGGGCGTGGGAGCTGTGGCCAGAGCCGCGGCCCTACCGGAAAATGCTTCGCAGGCTGGCTCGGCGGCACCAGGTGGGCGCCGGTGACGCCGAGGCTGACGGCCGCCGCAAAGCCCGCAGCCCCACGGGCTGTGGGGCCACGCGAGCGGCTGCCAAAGAGCTTTCCAACGAGGCACGGCTTTTTCTCCTGGCTCTTCGGGCGTGGGAGCTGTGGCCAGAGCCGCGGCCCTACCGGAAAATGCTTCGCAGGCTGGCTTGGCGGCGCCAGGTGGGCGCTGGTGGCGCCGAGGCTGACGGCCGCCGCAAAGCCCGCAGCCCCACGGGCTGTGGGGCCACGCGAGCGGCTGCCAAAGAGCTTTCCAACGAGGCACGGCTTTCCCTCCTGGCTCTTCGGGCGTGGGAGCTGTGGCCAGAGCCGCGGTCCTACCGGAAAATGCTTCGCAGGCTGGCGCGGCGGCGCCACGTGGGCGCCGGTGGCGCCGAGGCTGATGGCCGCCGCAAAGCCCGCAGCCCCACGGGCTGTGGGGCCACGCGAGCGGCTGCCAAAGAGCTTTCCAACGAGGCACGGCTTTCCCTCCTGGCTCTTCGGGCGTGGGAGCTGTGGCCAGAGACGCGGCCCTACCGGAAAATGCTTTGCAGGCTGGCTCGGCGGCACCACCTGGGCGCCAGTGGCGCCGAGGCTGACGGCCGCCGCAAAGCCCGCAGCCCCACGGGCTGTGGGGCCACGCGAGCGGCTGCCAAAGAGCTTTCCAACGAGGCATGGCTTTCCCTCCTGGCTCTTCGGGCGTGGGAGCTGTGGCCAGAGCCGCGGCCCTACCGGAAAATGCTTCGGGGGCTGGCTCGGCGGCGCCAGGTGGGCGCCGGTGGCGCCGAGGCTGACGGCCGCCGCAAAGCCCGCAGCCCCACGGGCTGTGGGGCCACGCGAGCGGCTGCCAAAGAGCTTTCCAACGAGGCACGGCTTTCCCTCCTGGCTCTTCGGGCGTGGGAGCTGTGGCCAGAGCCGCGGCCCTACCGGAAAATGCTTCGCAGGCTGGCGCGGCGGCGCCACGTGGGGCTGGGGGCTTTCCTGCTGCCTTTAGAATCTCACAACCACCCTTTCCCACTTGGTGCTACACCAGCCTATAGAATTTCTATTTTCAAGTCAAGACAGTGCACCACTTGACATTATGCAGAGCGCTACCCATCAATACATGCTCAAATAAAGAATAGCCAATGGACAGTGCCATCGTATGTTAATAAGTGTCACATCTCATTGAAGACAATGACAGAGCGATACAACGTAAAGCGTAACACAGTACGGGGCAGTGCCAGGGAATACGCCGTCACAGAATCACCCATAGAGAAATTCACAACAGAGTGCAGTCTTACGACAGAATCTCTAAAGCCGCCGTTAAGCCAGTCACAGGCGGTACAATGCCACACGTTACAGGATACAGGGCAGTACAACCCGATTCGCAGACAAATATATTAGAGGAAATTACAAAACTCCCAATACAGTCCAGTACAATGCCAGACAGTCTCAGATGTCGGTCAAGACAATGCCAGGGCAACGCAGTGCAAGACATAATGTTATACAGGTCAGTACAAGGCAATACGCAGTCAAATGAAGAACAGTAAACTACGATACCCAAACCACACTGCAGTACAATGGCAAACAATGGCAAACAATCCCACATGTCGGTCGAGACAATGACAACGCGAGACGGAACACCGTGCAGGGCAGCGCAAGGCAGTACGCAGTCAAATAAAGAACAGCTGACCAGAAAACCCGCACTACGCTGCCGTACGATCTCAAAACGTCTCAGATGGCAGTCAAGGCAATTACAGGGCAATACAAAGCACCACGTCGCAGTACACAAGGCAGTACAAGGCAACACTCAGTCAAATAAATAACAGACAGTCAAAAAATTCACAGTGCAGTGCACTACTCTGACACCATGGGTCAGATGGCAACCAAAAGAAGGACAGGGCAATACAAGGCGAGAGGTAACCCAATACGGGGCTGGACAAGGCAAGATGCAGTTGTGGCGGGTGGAGCGATTCACTGCAGTCCTGAGAGAAGTAGAGAAACATTTAGAAACATCAACACAGTGATTCGACAAAGGCAGCAGTGCACGTAACATCCCTTTACCAGGTTCCGTGGCCACGTCCCCCGGATAATTTATTGCACAGGGGCCAGGGTCAGACGAGCTGTTAGGGAGACCCTCCCGTTGAGCCGCAACCCCCTTGCTTTCTAAACTCCTTCTTGAAGAGCAGTCTGAGTGCGGCTGGATCCAATTCCTAGCCCTGGACTTGGGCAATGGTTCACCTCTAAAGGATTGTATCCGCGCCATCAACCCTTTATATCACTGAGCTAAGGCTACGAGGTTTAGCGTGGTATCAGTCACTTACCGAGACTCTGTTGCGGCAAGGGATCTCTCAGCCTTGAGGAGCAGAACCTGAAGCAAGCGTCCCCGCTCAAGGGCACATCCTGGTGCTATGACAGACTATGACAGGCAATACTATGACAGGGCAATACAACGCAAGACGTAACTTTACACAGGGCAGTACAAGGCCAATACACAGTCAAATAGGGAACGACCGATCACAAAACTGATGCACGGTCAAATAGAGTACAACAGCCTAAGAAGCTCTCAATACAGCGCCTGTCAACGCCAGAATACATCAGATGGCTCGCGGCACGGTGAGAGGGCAATACGACACAAGACTTAGGAAAATACAGGGCAGTACAAAGCAATACGTAGTCAAATATAGAACAGCCGATCAAAAACACCCTCAGTTCGGTGCGGTACAACCCCAGAGAGTGCAAAAGGACAGTTAAGACTATTTCATGGCAACACAACGCACAATGTAACACAATACAGGTTGCTACAACGCAATACAGAATAATAAACAACCGATCAAAACGCCACAATACGGTGCAGTACGATCCCACACGGTCTCGGGTGGCAGTCAAGACAACTATAGGGCGACACGATCCAAGATGCAACATTACACGACAGAGCAGAACGGAAGACGCAGTCAACTAAATACCAACCGATTAGGAGAACCGCAATACAGTGCGGGAGAAAACAAAAATAAGTGGAGATGCCAGTCAAGACAATGACAGAGCAATACGAGGCAAGAAATAACGCAATACAGGGCAGTACAGTGAAATACACGGTCAAATAAATAACTGATTAAGTATCCCGCAATACCGTGCGATGCAATGCCAAAACGTGAGAGACAGCAGTCGAGGCAGTGACAGAGCTATACAATGGAAGACATAACGCAGGGCTGTACAACACCGAAACGTATCAGATGGCACTCAGAACAACAACATGGCGATACAACGCAAGCCGCAACACAATACAAGGTGGTAACAAGGCAATACACGGGTCAAACACAGAACAACAAATAAAACCTGCACAATACGGATCGCTGCAGTCCCAGAACGTCTAAAGTGACAGTGAACGGAATGACGGGGCAGTACAATGCAAGATACAACACTAGACAGGGCAACACGCATTCAAATAACGCAAAACCGATTAAAAAACCCACAATACACACCAGTACAATGCCGGAACAGATCAGATGGCAGTCCGGGCGAATAGAGGGCAACACAATGCCAAACGTGACACCATACAGGGCTGGACAAGGCAATACGCTGTTGTGGCAGGCCGAGCGGCTAACTTCGCCTCTAAGAGAGAAGCAGTGAAACATTCAGAAACATCACCACAGTGATTCTCCAAAGGCAGCAGCGCACGTGACGGCGCTTTACCAGATTCCATATGGCCACGCACGCCGGATTATTTCCTGCCTAGGGGCCAGGGTCAGACAAGCTGTCTGGGAGACCCTCCCCTTGAGTCACGAGGCTCGGAAAGGACCCCCTTGCTTTCTAAACTCCTTCTCGGAGAGGAGTCTAGGTGCGGCTGGATCCAATTCCTAGCTCGGAAAGGACCCCCTTGCTTTCTAAACTCCTTCTCCGAGAGGAGTCTAGGTGCGGCTGGATCCAATTCCTAGCCCCGGACTTAGGCAATGGTTCACCTCTAAAGGATTGTATCTGCGCCATCGACCCTTTATATCACTGAGCTAAGGCTACAAGGTTTTGCATGCTATTAGTGACTTACTGAGAATCTGTTGCGGCAAGGCATATCTCAATCTCGAGGAGCAGAACCTTAATCGAGCGTCCCTGCTCAAGGGGAGATCCTGGCACGGAGGCCCCTGCCATGCAGAAGTCAAAAGGCTCTTGGGCTGTCCACTACTTATGGGGTAAGCCAATTGACTTATAGTCACATCAGCACGGGAACAAAATATCTAGGTCCCCACTGTGTTGCCAACCATCCCCCAACTTCAAGTACCACTCAGAACAACTCCATGGATGATTGGGGCGCCAAAACGAAGGGGCGCCCACACCACCCCAGCAGTCAAATAAGGAACAACCAATGGAACTTTCAGAATAAATAAGTACAATCCCAGACAGTCCAAAGTAACAGCCAAGACAATGACAGACCAATACAGTGCAAGACCTAACATCATACAGAGCAGTAAAAGGCAACGCGCAGCCAAGTCAAGAACAGTTAAAATACCCAAAATCCAGTGCAGCACTACGACACTGTCCCAAAACACAGTCAAAACAACAACAGAGTAATGCAACACGAGCCGTAACACAACACAGGGCAGCACAAGGCAATACACAGTCACACAAAGAACAGCCAATTAAAAAACCCACAACAGAACACCCTACAATCTCAGGAAGTCTCAGAGGGCCGTCACAGCAAATACAGGGCAATACGGTGCAAGACAACACAATACAGGCCACTGCCAGCCAATATCAGTCAAATAAATAACAGACAGTCAAAAAATTCACAATGCAGTGCACTACTATGACACCATGGGTCAGGCGGCAATCATGACAACGACAGGGCAACACAAGGCAAGACGTAACCCAATACGGGGCCGGACAAGGCAATATGCAGTTGTGGCGGGTGGAGCCATTCACTTCAGTCCTAAGAGAAAAGTAGAGAAACATTCAGAAACATCAACACAGTGATTCTCCAAAGGCAGCAGCGCACATGACGGCGCTTTATCAGGTTCCGTGGCCACGTACCCTGGATTATTTCCTGCCTAGGGGCCAGGGTCAGACGAGCTGTCTGGGAGACCCTCCCCTTGAGTCACGAGGCTCGGAAAGGACCCCCTTGCTTTCTAAACTCCTTCTCCGAGAGGAGTCTAGGTGCGGCTGGATCCAATTCCTAGCCCCGGACTTGGGCAACGGTTCACCTCAAAAGGATTATGTCTGTGCCGTCAACCCTTTACGTGGCTCATAAAAAACAGCTGATGAAGGAAGTGGCAATATGGTGGCCTACAACGGCAGAATAGATCAGATGACAATCAAGACAACAACAGAGCAATACAATGGAAGACGTAACACCACACGGGGCCGGACAAGGCAATACGCAGCCACATCAGAACCCATGAGAGACATCACACTACAGTCCAGACCTAGGACAGATTCTCTAACGTGACCGTCAAGACGACGGGGCAATACAACGCAAGACGTAACACAGGCCATATGCAGTTGTGGCGGGCGCAGTGATAAAATTCACTCCTAAGAGAGAGGCAGAGAAACATTTACAAACATAACAGCAGTGATTCACCAAAGGTAGCAGCGCACGTGATGGCACTTTACCAGACTGCACGGCCACGCACCCCGGGTCATTTACTGCCTTGGGGCCAGGGTCAGACGAGCTGTCAGGGAGACCCTCCCCTTGAGTCACGAGGCTCAGAAAGGACCCCCTTGCTTTCTAAACTCCTTCTCCGAGAGGAGTCTAGGTGCGGCTGGATCCCATCCTCGCCCCGGACTTGGGCAACGGTTCACCTCTAAAGGATCATATCTGCGTGATCAAACCCTTGGTATCGCTCAGCCAAGATGGCAAAGTCTGGCATGCTGTTAGTCACTGACCCAGAATCTGTTGCGGCAAGGCTTCTCTCAGCCTCGAGGAGCAGAACCTTAAGTGAGTGTCCCCGGGAAATGCTGGTGAACAGGCCGCTGCCTTGCAAGAAAGCTCCAAGGGCTCTTGGTCTGTCCGCTAGGTCTATAGCGAGCTAACTGACTCACAGTGTCTTGACTCTGGTGCCAGCCATCCCACAAAGTTCAAGTGCCACTCGTAGCGACTCCTCCTGGTCGTTATAGCTCGAGCAGCAGCCCGGGGGAAAAAGGGGGGTGACATCCCAACAGCGGTCAAATACAGAAGAACCGGTTAAAAATTGCACAATACAGTGCCAGAGACTCTAAAATAACTGGCAAGACAACGACAGGGCAACACCATGCAAGATCTAACCTTACACAGGGCAGTACAAGGCAACGTACAATCAAATGCAGAGCAGACAATGAAAGAATTGACGGTACAGTGCCACGCAATGGTAGACTATATCAGATGTCGGTCACCACAATGACAGAGCAATACAAGGCAAGACGTAACGCGATACGGGGCCCTACCAGGCGACACAGTCAAGGAAACAACGACCCCATGAAAGAACTCACAACACAGCGCGGTCCTAGGACGGAAGGTGTAAAATGACCGTCGAGACAGTGACAGGGCAATACAATGCAAGATGCAACACCATACCAAGGCAACATGCAGCCAAATGAACAACCCATTAAGAAACCCAGCATACGTTCAACTGTAATACCAGAAAAGATCAGAAGGCAGTCAAGACAATGACAGCGCACTATAACGCGAGAAGTAACACAATACAGGGCAGTACAAGGCATTACACAGGCAAATAAAGAAGAACCCATTAAAAACCACACAATACAGTGCGGTGCGAGGCCAGAGTAGATCAGAAGGCAGTCGAGACTACGACGGGGCAATATAATGCGAGATGTTACATGGTACAGGGCAGTACAAGGCATTAGAAAGCCAAACGAAGAACAACCCCAAATGAAGAACAACCGATTAAAAAAACCCGCAATACAGCGTGGTACGAGGCCCGAACAGATCAGAAGGCAGTCAAGGCTACGACAGGGCAATATAACGTGAGACGTAACGCAATAGAGGGCGGTACAAGGCATTACACAGTCAAAGAACAACGGATTAAAAAAAAAAAATGCAACACAGTATGGTACGATGCCAGAATAGATCACAGAGCAGTCAAGAGCGTGACGGGGCAACACGATGCGAAACCGATACTGAGTGAGGCGGAGCAATACTATTGCAAATATACAAGAACACAGTATGGAACCAAGTTCTTAAGCGTACGACGCAAGACCATCTCAAATGGCAGTCAAGGAAGTTCCTGAGCAACGTAATCCCGATTTGCACAAAATGGTGCCATCAGGCACCATCGCGTCGGTCAACACTAAGTTGTACTGCAATATCCCCCGCATCACACGCGCCATACCCTCCTGCTCACCTGCTCCGCATGGATTCCGGATTCGGACTTCGTGGCACTCTCTGGTTCTGGCACCTAAAACACCTAAGACACACAATATTCCTGTTGAGCTTACGGGAAACCACCACCCCCATGCGCTACCTCTCTGCTACCCAGCTCACCTCCAACGCTCGTCCAGCTCCGGATGCCTGCGGCGCCTGCAAAACCAAAGACAAACACTCCCCTGAGCTCCCCAACGTGTCCACAACCGCCTCACTCGCTGGGACTACTCAGTGGGCGTGCAGCATCGCCCCTCTGACCCTGCGTGTCACACCAACCGGAGAAACGCACGCCGAGATACCGCCCAAAACCCTACCAAATTCTCATCTCCCGCTCCCTCACCTTGCCCGCCCGTCCTCCCCCGAGGCGTGCAACCTGAAGGCTCACAAACCACCCATAAAACCCAACCGACACGGGTTGCTTTACAACTTGAAAGTTGCTCCCTCTGAGGCAGATGTGATACTTCAGCCCACCCGCCCCTGCTGACCTTGACTGGCTCATCCCCATCCCCACATCCCACGTCATTCATTGCTTCAAAACTTCAAATTGGAAAGAACCAATACATACAGTACTCGGAGCCACATCTTCTCTCTAACACCACGTGCTGACCCACCTTCTTACGTCGCTCTCCTCCTCTACGCTGCCCCGCCAAGCTTGTCCCGCTGCATCTGCAAGAACGACATCAGAGAAATCACCCTGAGGCAGAGCAATAGAGTCATAACAACAAAAAGTCTTGCACCTTTTCACAAATACCATCTAAGGTCCAAATACAACCGTACACAAAGAAAGTTACAAAAAAAAAATCCGCACCAAAACCAGCCGTACCCTCTTGGACATGAGCTCTTCTTCACTGCTGCTGTGTTGCCTTCCCAACATGCCTCTGCTCTTCCCAAACAAAACAGAAGAGGTGTCTACACAGCCTCCCGATGGCTACCCTGAGATGACTCTAACACCTTTGCCCCGATCTACGGGGATTCATGTACTACATATAGACTCTCCACAGGATTCCACCCACCCTGGACACTACGTGCCCGGGCAGGGCGGACCCGAGCCACACACTCACGGTTACAGACATACACTACACGGAACGCTACGAACGACACGCCTCAAAGATGAGAGAAAACTCTCAGCAAGAAAGATGACACGGGGACCAAAGTCACCATCGTGCAAGAAAATCTGTGGGATCGTGATGATGTCAACGTGAAGACGCTCTACGGAACCCCCTGAAGCAAACTGTAGAACGTGATGGTACGGAATAAGAATGGACTGTTGAGCCCGATAAGATGGACGTGCAGGAAGCCTGGCTTCAAGACCTAAGAACGTAACAACGCAGGGAAGAACTCCCAGACATGGAAGTGGGCCGTCCAGAAACTTCCGAGAGGCAAGACTGATGCACGCTTTAAGATGCTAACGCAAGAAGAGCATCAGATGAATGATGCTACGCCCACAGGCCCAAGCAGTCGAGACCCTAAGGATGACGCCCAGGGCCCCACGTCCTGCTCCTGGAGCTCAAAGATGACCTCGAGACCCAAGAAGGGGCGAAGATACACAACACAGACCACATGAACGACATGACAACACGCACAGGCTGGAACTGCCCTGCCCGGGACACGCTAGCGTCACACTGAGCAGTAAGCAACATCCTTTACCCTCCTAAATATGACTGTGCCCCGGGACAGCCCTCGCCACTACGCTAACGTCAAAGACCCCATTTTGCAATTGTCCACCTCGGCCCCTCTCCGGCGCCTGACTGTCAACTTAGCTTTTGAAGGGCCAGGCGTCTGAATCCTTCTTCGATGCGGTCCGCAAAAACCAGCCATCCGATACATTTCCGCAGTCACCAGGTTCCTCCTCTTCCTCTGCAAAAGGAAAATAAAACATAACCCCAGAGGCCGCCACAGCACCAGCAATAAGCATCCTGAGAGGAGACGCCAACCTCTTCCACGACACCCTCAGCCTCCCGAAGGCCATGGCGTTCTGCTCGCCCGCTCCGCGCCGATTCCGGAGTCCGAGGCTGCGGTGATAGTTATTCACAGCACCTAAGAGACCAAGAAACACAACTTTACCACTGCGCTTCTGCCAAACCGCCACACCATCGACTCCTATCTTCTGTCTTCATTCACATGAGAAAAAAAGCACCCAATTGTATTCATAGAGGCGCCAGTCACATCTTCCCTCTAACGCCACATGCCGAGCCACCTCCGTACAGCGCTCCTCTCTGCTCCCCTGCGTCACCCTGCACATCTCGTCTCTCGGCATCTAAAAAGAGAAAAAAAAAAATCCAACATTACCCTGATACAGAGCAATAGCTTAATTCCAAAGGTCTTGTTTCTACTTCGGAACACTGTTCAATTAGATCCAACTACAGCCTGCCATCAAAAAAAAAAAAACACAGAAAAAGCCCACAAACATTACACCCCACACAAAGCAGCCCGAACGTCTTTGAGATACTGCGTCCTTCACTGACTGTGAACAGCCTCTCCGACTTGGCTCTGCTTATGCCAACACCCACTAATAAAACACCCACGCACCCAACGTACTGAGAGCCAATTAATTCCAGACGACTACCCAACCTTTGCCTCGGTCTCCACAGATCCACATATTAACCATAGACTCCCGTCACTATTCTGCCTGCCCTGGACTCTACACACCCGGGCAGGGGGGCTCCGAGCCAGACACACACACAAGCACAGACCAACACTACACAGAACGCTAAAAACCACGCGCCTCAAGGATGAGAAAAAACTCTCAGCAAGAAGGATGACACCCGGACGGAAGTCACCGTCGGGCAAGACGACCTGGAGACCGTGGTGGTGATGCGAAGAGGCTCTATGGAAGCCCCTGAAACAGAGCGTAGGACATCATTGTCTGCGATAAGAAGGGACTGTCAAGACTGATAAATGTATGCGGGGGAAGCCTGGCTTCAAGACCTAAGAACGTAATGACATAGGGAAGAAGTCCCAGTTGTAGACGCGGGCCATCCGGAAACTTCCAAGACGCAAGACCGATGCGAGCTTTAAGCTTCTAACGCAAGAAGACCAGCAGCCGAACGGTGCTATGCCCATGGGTGCAGGTGTTCGAGACCCTAGGGATGGTGCCTGAGGCGCCATGCCGTGCTCCTGGAGCTTAAAGACGACCTCGAGACCCGAGAAAGGTCTAAGACACAGAACACGGACCACACGAAAGACACGACAACACACACAGGCTGGAACCGCCCTGCCCGGGAATGCCGAACAGTAAGCCGCATCCCTTACGTGCCTAAAGGAGACTGCGCTCCAGGACAAACCTCTCCCCTACGCCAACTTCAAAGACACCTTTTTGCAATTCTCAACCTCGTCCCCTCTCGGGCGCCAGTCTCTCAACTTAGCTTTTGGAGGGCCAGGGGTCCAAATCCATCCTTGAGGCAGTCCACAGAAAACAGCCATCCAGTACGTTCCTGTGGTCACCAGCTTCCTCCTCTTCCTCTGCAAAAGGAAAAAAAAGTTATCCCAAAAGCAGCCACAGCACCAGCAATAAGCATCCTGAGAGGAGATGCCAACCTCTCCCACAACACCCTCAGCCTCATGAACGCCGAGGCATTCTGCTCGCCCGCTCAGCGCCAATTCCAGCGTCTGACGCTGCGGCAACAGTTATTCACGGCACCTAAGATACCAAGAAACACAGCATTACCACCGCGCTTCTGCCAACCCACCAGTCCCGTGCTCCTCCTCGATACTATCTGGCTTGCCTCAAATGCGAGAGCCTAGAACACACCAGGCTCCGACGACACCCGAACCCATCTGCAAAACCTGTCCAAGGACGACTCATGAACCCGGCTCCCTTTCCTAGCCCTCCCCAGTGGCAAAGCTTTAGAAACCCCTTCTCTTCTCCCTGAGCTGCCAGGGAAGGAGCCCCACTTCTTCCCCACAGCTCCCACCCTTTATTTGCCAGCCCAAACACCCGGCGTTGGACGCTTCTCGGGAGCCACTCTTCCCAGCCTCTCCCTGCGTCCCACCACCACCTCCCATCTTCTGTCTTCCCACGGACTCTGGGCTCTGCTGCAGACCCACAGAGTCAGCGAAGCCCTGACCCGACCTACACCAGGGGCCTGCCGCACGCCGCAAAGGCTCCAGGGACATGGCAAAACCCTGAGCACCGTGGGGGAAGGCGACGAGGCGCCCCACATCCTGAAACGCGTTACACCTTATGGCCCTGCTGCTTTCCTGAGAAATGCGAAAACTCCATCTACGGCTGCAGACAAGGTGCTCACCCAGTCCCTGCAAAGTGATCTCATCACCTGCCCGATTGAGACAGATTCTATTGGCATCTT